>NC_084506.1:24725966-24925966 GCF_024500385.1 Phyllopteryx taeniolatus | reverse complement strand
ATTTTCACACCCCTAAAGTAATTAGGTTTTTTTTAATGGGTTATGTCAGTATAAATACAGCCATATGGTCATGGGTGTCAAAAACACCGGATACAATAAAGGTATTAAATCAGAATTGGACACTTGGACCTGCTGTGTAAATCTAGCCTTTAGAGATCCCCACACCTCCCAAACACACATTAACAGAAAAGCTTTAAATAAATAAATAAAAATAAAAAATAGCTGTCAACTCATGCTGTTGTTCAGAATTAAGAGTAATCCAATTAAATGTTAATCAAATGAATGTAGACTTTTGCTTAAGTGCACCATTTTCACAATCCTTCCATAAATGATATTTTCCACTACATTTGCTTTTGATGGACAATTAATTTTTGGCTTTACCCCATGCTAATTACATTTTCTTTGTGGAGTCTGCAGAAAGTAAATATTTGCTTGTGTGTGTGCGCGCGCACTGGAGCATGTATGCGTGCGAGTGTATGTGTGCATTATGGGTATTGTGCGGTCCTTTTCTTGTTCATATAGTTAGATAGCTGGGAAAAACATTTTGTTCACATCATTTAAATCCTTATTAGATTAAAGGACAAGGGCCCATAGGTTTTATTTTCAGTTGAACCAGGATCTTTTACTATTGGGCTTTGTCCCAACTTCCACGTCATATAATCAATACATTTGTTCCTTCTGCCAGTTTCTTATAATAACCGCCACCTTGCACCACTGAAATACCCAATGACTCAAAATAATCTACAAAACAGTCGCATTAATGCAGTGTTATATTATGGAGCGATGCGCGAGCAAACTAAAAGAAATTCCAGCTATCGGGCTGGGAGACCCCCCTACTAGAATATCAAAGCCAAAAGGTAAGCAAAGCTCCATTGAGTTTTTGGGGATGCGAGATTAGCATTAGCTAACGGTGTAAACTTCTGATTAGCAGCATGTACTTGATTGCTCTGTGAAGTTGTCAATGCACTGATGGTGAGGGTGGTATTTACTGTACGTTTGGTGTTGTTCCTATGTGCCACATACACAAAGCAGAAATTTCAAATAATTGATGCACATACATACATCAACATCCATGTGTATAAATTCTAGTTGTCGTGAGACAAAATGTCACTGTAGCTGGAGTAAAATTAATTCCTCAAAATTATTTAAAATACCAAAGCTCTTGAGCACCCTCTAACATTGGTTTTTACTCTTTTCCCACCCTCAGAAGACCAATTTACAGATCAAATATAATGGAAAAAATAAGTTTAAATCGGCTAATTTGGGCACGATTTATTTGACTGTCTTCCTTGTTATCATTAAAACATTTTGTTTGATCACAGACATATTTTAAATAGTAGTAATTTTGCTCTGAAGTTGTCTCTCTCAAACCCAACCCTGTTACTGAAACCTGTTTAGCCATCAAGAGGAAGAGAAATAAAGTGACACACATGACTCAGCAGAGTTAATTTCTCTGACCATGGGTAGAACTCTCTTATAGTTTTCCCATTTTTTTTTCAATGTTTTTAGCCATAATGGAGTGTGTCACTCAAACCAACGCAACCGCGTTGCTCATATTTGCATGAAAGAGGATCGCCCCCTCAAAACGGCTGAGGGTGTATAAAATGTGCTGTTTTTGATCCTTGGGGTACTTTGATGAAAGCACACCACAAAAATGTGTTCAAGACACCTGGGAACTGTTTTAAATGTCTCATTCAAAAGTCTGCTTTCTTCTTTTTGAAAGGTACAATATACTGAAGTTGTTCCACGTCGCCCCGGTGGTAGAGTAATAATAACGTTAATACAAGCGCTAACATCCTGTCTAAATTAAATGACATGAGAAACCGTGGACAGGGGACTTCGGCGTCCTTGACAAATCCCCCTGACACAAGCGCAAATGCCTGAATTAACTAGGACATTTAAATAGAAGTTGGATTATCATTTCATAATTGGTTTTGAATAGTTGAGCCCAGCTCCTCTGTGGGCCACTATTCACTTGATTCCGCTTACACTTGATAAGAGTGTTAAACAGTGTGTACACCCGCAGCACCCCCACCCCGGTAGATGGGAGTATTCAGATGGGAGGAGTACTAATCTCTTTTAATCACTGCATTGCTAGCAAGATCTAAAGTGTTTAAAGGGGACATATTTTGCTCACCCAACTTTTTCTAGTATTTGGGATTTAATATTGTCTCTATTGTGCCTCAGTAAACGTGAAATATGAATTAAAATCGTCCACGCATTCCTGAGTTCCTGACGTTTTTTCTGCCGAGAAAGTCATTCGAATTTCTCAAAGCTTACGTCGGCAGCGACGATCCCGCCTTCCCTTTCCGTTCCCGAGCCAGCGCTGTCAACATTACAAACACGTGTGCTCTCACAAGTGGGTCTTCTACACGAAGGCAACCATTCAGAGGAAAGAGGGCAGTCTGGGCCAAATATGGACAAAGCGCATACAAAATTGGGTCAAACAGAAGTAGCTGTCAGAGGAGCCTTTTCAGGACACCCATATGACAAAACCAAGATGTTTTTTGAAATGAAATTTACACCTTAATGCTAAATCCATGTTAGAGTCACTCTATGGAGGTCTAAATAGACAAAATAAGGGACCTTTAACAGACATGTTCGGAAGGCTATCTGCATTTTGTGACTCAATTCCACTACTGAAGCATTGGGGGATGGGTTTGGCAGTTATGGTCGAAATGTTTTTTTGTTTCTGTCCCCTCTTCAATTTCAGGCTCCGATACGAAAAAAAGGACCGAATTTGATTTTAATATGTAATTGTTCATATTCATGTCACCCGGAAATTGAATATTCAGCATGAGTACAGCTAGGTTAGCTTCTTAGCGGCTACAATAAGTCGACAAATACACACAGTTCCTTGCTTATCATCGCAAAATTACTGAAAAAGGAATGAAAATAATGTTGTTGAAGTGATTTGCCCAAAGTCTACTAGTGCACATGTGGTATTCTGCTGGGACAGGAATGATTTGAAAACAATGCGACTGGAGGGAAAAACGTCAGTGAAGCATATCTTTCGTGCCAGATGTCATGCATGAATTACCTAGCGGTTAGCATAGGCGCCTCACAGTTCTGAAGTTAGGAGTTCAAATTCAGGATCCAGCCTTCGTTTGTGGAGTTTTTATGGTCTCCTTATGCTTGCGTGGGTTTTCTCCAGGTAGCTACTCAGGCTTACTACCACATTCCGAAAAACATGTTAGGTTCTAGTGTGAGTGTAAATGGTTGTTTGTCAAAAATTGCCCCGTTGGCTGGCAACCAGTCGCCTTTCGCCAAAAGTCAGCTGGAATATAGGCTCTTGCTTACCCGTGACTCTAATGAGGGTAAGTGATATAGAACATGGACAGATGAATCATTTGATGGATCATGGCTGTGGTCTCCTCACTACCAAACATCAAGGTCACGTAAACGTAACCAATGAAACAATGTGGCCCTTTTTTCCATTTTGTATTTCTCAACTGCACTTAAAAGTGAAATAAAATGAAATAAAAATCTGTTTTTTTGTGTGTGTGTGGGTGTGCGTGTCAGATTAAAAACTATTGAAATAATTAATCACTTCATTTTTTTGATATCCGCTTGCCAATTAAAAACAGAAAGAACGAAGGACACAAGGATTCCGCACGCCTCCGTGCGTGTGAAGATGAGGGAGCCGCGTCGTTATCTGCCAATCCCAGAACTTCCCGTGCAGCTCCGGAGCGGGCCCGTATCACGTAGCGCACCCTGCGCGGGGAGTGTGCGGCCCGCTGACAGGAAAGCTCCATTAGCAGGCCACAAAGAGGCCAATAGAGAGGAGCGCTTCCTCGTCCAAAGGAGTTTTGTCCGGAGAACGCTCCCGGTGCGCTTTTCCTGAGAGAGGATGCGCACACACACACACACACACACACACACGCACATGCACATGCACACACACACACACACACACACACGAGGTGGCAAAAGTACTCACGTTATGTACTTAAGTAGAAGTAGGCTACAAATACTACTGTAAAAAAAAAAAAAAAGACTGGTAAAAGTACTGATTCAATTCCTTTAACTAAAAGTAAAAAATTACATATTCTAAAATGTACTAAAATACAAAACTAAAACGGAAAAACGTTTACTCAAAAAGATTAGATGGACAAATCCTTCTTGGAGCCATTAATATCAAACAATTTTCTTAAATAAGGCCATGGATGGGGAATACCTTGCCTCTCCACATGTGTCACATAATCGCTGTTTACGCTCCCTGATTCACAGTCCTCCGTGTCACTGTGGTCCGCGTTTCGTCCGCCTTATAAGTCCCAGAGTTCTCAATCAACCAAGATCTCAACCATTTAGAGTTTCATTTTCTCTATTTATCTCTTTTTTAACTTGGTGTATATAGAGAGTAAAAGTAAAAAGTCATCAGAGAAATAAATACTGAAGTATAGACACCTGAAATATGTACTTAACAGTATCTGTACTTCGTTACTCCCCACCACTGACACACACACACTTGATGGTTTGTTTTCTCCAAACACACATGCCGAAAGGATGCCTTGTAAATAATCACAAGTTGGTCCTCGCTTTTTCTTCCTTTGATAGTCATGCTGACCGCTACCTTTGTTCCATTGTGAGACAAGTCTTAAGTTGTTTCGGAGGTAAGTTTCTTTTTTTTTTTTTTTTTTTTAAATAATGCTTGGCAGGCGTCCAGAGCCAGAGATGAGTATGTTTGGACTGGCCCCAGCCCCGCGCGTGCTGCCTCAGCTCAAGACAATGGGACGTGGACACGGAAGTGGGCCTGGGCCAGATGAGGAAAAGGAGATAGCGAGGGCGGGATGAGGGGTGGAGGTGTGCCGAGAGCAGACTGGTAAGCCGTTATGGGACTCTGTGGCGGAAGGGCATTGTTCGGCAGAGGCACAACAACAATAAAAAAACAACTCTTCCTGAATCTTTTTATATGATTATGTGGGGAACAATTGAGTGGGTGGGATCCGCTGCTTTGAGGATACTGCAAAGGTGGGGCGGGGGGGGGGGGGGGGGGGGGGGTGTCTCCTTGGAGACTTGGAATAATCCCTTCACACTTTAGCTCAAAACGTCAGCAGGAAAATAAAACAATGCAAGTTGTTGCTGAGCACGAGGCGTATTGATCAAGACCACTGTGTCCATTGAGAAAGATTACAATGGCCTTTGGCCCATGACACATTAAGCAATGAACTAAGGGTTAATGAGGAGAAAAGTGAATCCTAACAGATTTAGCAATCTACATGTAATGTACATTCTCAGACATTTATGTCATGGTAATCCACAAAAGTTGATTTGAAGGCAGCCAGACCCATTTGGGTTTCTTGAATTAAGAACTGACCTCATACTAAAGCTTATCTAATAAATAATGTTGAATTTCATTCTGACTGACTTGTCTCAAAAGTTGATTCAAAGTAGTATACTTTTTTTTTTTTTACGATTTAAAACTGCTCCCGGGTTTCCTAATAACGCGATTGTGACATGCTTTCATGAAAATTTCCCAATGAGGAAGAAGTAAACTTTTTATTCCCTAGACCCCATCCCCATGGAAACAGACCATCTTTTTCTGATTCGTTTTTAGAAAGTTTCCCGTAAACATTGAATGATTTAAAAAATTGTGTGTGTCCACATAAATAGATACAAGGCCTGAAGTGGCGCTATAATGCAGCACTGCCACAATAACGTACCAAAATGAGAAGCCCATGAGATGTAAACATACTCGCAACAAAGGCAGGTAATGCGAAGCGAGCAAGAAAGCATTTATGAGGACTGACGATGAGCTAGAACATCTGCTTCTTAACAAAAGCCCAGATCACCGCCAAGGTAAAGAACATCCAACACGGTAATCCACCATTGTTGTTGTAAATGTTGGCGGTGTTAGCTCACGGTCACGTGAGAACTGGGGGAACCACATCATCGTGTATTGTACACACGGTAATGCGAGAACAGCGTTCTGAGATCTATCCACTCTGTGACCCGGTTTCAAAAAGAATCGATTTTGGGCTCACAAAAAAACGGCTCCGTGTGGACGAAATGTCAAAACGAAAATAAAACTTTGTGGATACACTGAAAGGTGTTTTTGTGTGGATAGGGCATAATTAGACCATCACTGAAAAATGCCTGTTTTGAGGGGGCAGTCGTGTCTCGTGCTAATCCGATGTCGAGTAGTGCTTTCATTACCATGACAACTGGGTATGGAGTAGGGGGTTGCGATGAGGCGGCCATTTAATGACTTTTAGTCCCTCAACTTCCTTTCAGAAACAATTCGGACGGTTCTGAGCTTTAAGGAATTTTGTTGTTGTTGTTAGTTTCCACCAACCAGCGATCCCATCTACGAATTTATTCTGGGGAAACGTAAGCCCTGGAAATAGAAGATCTGCTCCCTGCTTAGCTGCCAAGTCATGGGCGGAGAAACTCTGTGTGGGGTCGATATGATGTAAAATAGATCAATTGTGACGTCACAATTCAGCAACCTTCAGAAGGGCTGGTTCACAGACATGTTTTGGGAAATTGCCAGCCCACAAAAGATATATTTGGTCGGGTAGTTTTAAACTTGAGCTCAGGCACTCCAGAGACCTAACTATGTACAAACAAATGAAAAGGTACATTTTCCATAATATTTATTATGTCCCATTCAAATTAAATTCCAGGTAAATCTGGATGGTAGAATATTAATTCTCGCTGACTAACAGAGCCAACTATGTACAAACCTGGTGTAGAATTGGTGCATTATACAGTATGACATAAGAAAGGAGAAAGAGAAAATTGCACAGTATGTGTGTTTGCCCCAACATGACTAGCTGGGTGTCAGATATTGCGTAGCACTAGATATTTACTAAAGCCTAAGGTGATGCACCTGATATACCTTTGAATCCTGGTTTGCCGGGATCGACACAGATCTCGGGGGAAGCATAGATAACAGACTGGGTGTGATGTTGTGCTCCAGCTTTTCCCTCAAGGTCTAACACGTGGTCTTCATCTCAACTTCATGAGGGTTTTCTCTGCTGCTGCTCCTCCTCTTCATTGGTTGAAGTTCACTGGGGGGGTGGGCTATTGACAGGACAATGTAGACTAATTTTTCACAATCCAATACATTCTCATTCATATCAAAAGGTCACATATTATGAAAAATTTACTTTTAATCTGTGTATACAAATACTACGCTGCCTGGAGGGCCTGGCCGTCCATCAAGTGTGAAATAAAAAAAAACTAAATCTTTTGTGAGGATCCATTACATTACAGATCCATTACACCAACTAACAAGTGTAATTCAGCGACTTAGTGATAAAACGCTGCCTCCATTAGTGCAAATACAAACCATGTTTTTACTCTCTTTATGGGCAATCACATTTTACTTCACACTCCGGGCTAATAGCATTCGCTCGCCTTGTCACAACGCCCTAACTTCTCCCCTACTCGTCATGGTAAAGAAAGCCATAGTCTTTGTTGGCCACCCAGTAGAGCAGTGGGGTGAGGAGTGGCTCATTTGCATGAGACAGGACCGCCCCAGCAAAAAAGAATGATTTCAATGAGGGTCTGAGCAGAGGGTGAAACGTGTACTATGATTGTATGTCCTATTTTGACAAAACGCATGTCACATATTATGACACCAGGGAACGGTTTTAAATTGTGGAAAATATGCACAAAACAACTCATTTGAATCATTTGTTCATTGAAAAGGACGCCACGTTATTCATTATGGAGAAAATAGGAGTCCAGCATGTAAAAAATATTTTCCACTGTGTGAGAAAATCAAATAAACCTTAACCCATTGACCTCTTTTTTTCAAAAAACAAAAAAAAAAAAAAAACAGTAACCATTTATTACAAGAGGGGGTCCCTGAAGAGATTTGGAGGCAGTGACTTGAGGAGGCTGTAAATGTCATACTTTTCTTTGACACATTACTGACAAGCGAGTCATGGGCCCATTTGTAAGGTGACGCTTTGGCCCAGCTAACAAGCTGTTCTTTCCAAACACATGTACAGTAGAAGAGGTCTCAAAGACGAGACGAGCATTTGGAATGAATACGAGCAGAGACTTATAGTAGTATTTACTGTATAGCCAGTGTTGGGCGAGTTATTTCCAAAAAGTCAGATTCAGATTACAGGGACCACGGCCTGCTGTACATAGCGAAAAAATGCGAGTAATTGACCCCCCACCCCCAAAAACATTTTGGGGAAAATTGCCTCTATTAATAGTTGAAACTGTAAAGATATATCAAAAATGATGATACCGAAACAAAATATTTCAAGCACATCTTACAGTATTAGCCTTAAAAATAAATTGCTTACAGTTGATTAGATAAAAAAAAAAAAAAAAAAAGACACACACACATATCAGTAGCGCAAGTGTACAGCACATGCGGCAAAGAATCTCTGTTTCTTCCTCTAACAACACAGGATAAACTTAGCTTCCCCCCGACATACAAAGATCTTTGTTTCTTAGTGAAGATGTGTCATTACACTGACATGATTATTCATTCATTTTCCATACCAGCTCATCCTCACTAGGGTCGTGGGCGTGCTGGAGCCAATCCCAGCTGACTCTGGGCGAGAGGCAGGGTACACCCTGAACTGGTCGCCGGCCAATCTCAATTAACCTACCATTGGGGGGGGGGGGGGGGGCGGAGTACCTGGAGGTCCTCAGAACTGTGAGACGGATGTGCTAACCAGTCGGCCACCGTGCAGCCGACAATTACTAATTTCCGATTAACCAGGGCTTTTGTGCAATCTAATTGACATTAGAAAGAGCACAAAATGTGAATAGATTAGTGATCAGCGACCAGAGATGTCAAAAGTACTGATACTTATAAAATATTCTTACCTATGAGTTTATTCCCAGTTCGGAGTTCCCTTGTTGTGATTGTACGACGCGAGTGCAACCGTATGAGGCACAACGTGCAGTCGTCCTTATTTTGGTTTTCACAAAGACCGATACTTTGCCCCACTAGTTTAGCGTCGCCGTAAGCACACGGCTCAAATTGGGGTGTCGTATCTACGAGGTCTACGATGCGCTTGGCTCGCTTCCTTTCCGGTTTCCGGTTTTACGGCGTCCTACTGTTTACGCTGCGTTGTCTCTAACTTTAGAAGGTTTTAAAAGCAACGAGCTAATTTCTTTAACTGTAAGTAGTAGAAAGTACAGATATTTGTTTTTAAAAAGCAAGGAGTAGAAGTAAAACGGCGCCAGAAAAAGAAATACTCAAGTACAGATACCTGAAAAATCTACTTCAGTACCGTAACGTAGTACAAATACTTAGTTACTTCCCAGCTCTGTCAGCGAATAGCTAAGGATAAATTCTACAGAAGAAAAAATGTGAGTGTGTAGACTTATACATCCACTGTGAAGGTTTCTGTCTCCTATTTTACAACCACAAGTGAAATTTACTTGGGTACGACTTTTTCTTCACTCCCCCAACCATTATGTCACCTTCTGGAAGTTGTGACCCGGGCCACGCGGCATGGCTGGGGGAAGTGGCAACTGTCTGTGCACACCATTAATCAGGCCCACAGAGGACCCGCTTGCATCCAGATGGGGAGCCTCGGAACATCCAGAGGAAAATAAGAGGGCTAATTAATTCTTATTGTTGTGGACAGACGGCGATTAGAAAACTTGGACGGGGACGAGGAGAGGAAGTGGAAACACTAAGTCACCTTTAACAAAGCTGTTGATTCACAATATGTCCGCCCCTTGATAGGATGGTTTTCTGGATGTATAACCTGGAGAGCCGCGTGAGTGACGTTATAAAGCAAGGTTAATGAACGATAACGAGCCTGGTGCATCACGGGCCACATGGGGGACTCTTAGTCCACCCTTTCGCCCTAAAATAAGTGCGATAACAGAATAAGTCCCATAGGCACCTTCAGTCTGATATGGAGGAAGAATGAAGAATACAAAGTCTGGCTTTTGTACACATAATCAAACCGTGAAATGTTGTTTTTTTCCCCCCCACCAAATTCTAATCATCTTCTTTGAAAGTGCAATATAATCTCATCTAATTTAAAACTCCAGCTTCAATTATATGTAAATACTCATTTGGAAAGCAAACAATTCAAAGAATTTCCTTGTGTGAAGAATTTTCTATTGTAAAAGTCATATCTCCTTCGCCAGTGAGAAGGTCATTTTTGTATTGCACAAGAATAGGAACATTTCTATGCAAGATAAATATCTGCTGGAGTCTTTTTTTTTTTTTTTTTTTTACCGTCTGCTACTACTTACTAGATAACGTGGCGTTATTCAGTATGTGTTTAAAATAATACTGCTCTTGTAACTTGAATGTTATGTTTCGATTGACGCTGTAACGTTACACTCATTGGACTACAAAATCTTTAAATGAGACAGTGTTTTTTTTTTTTTAAATATTCCAGAACAGTTTTCAGGTGTTTTATTAACATGCCAGTAACTTACTTTTGTTTAAATACCAAGGACCAACAATTATGGCACACTTTCCACCCTCTTTTTTTTTTATAGCTGCACCGTACACAGACTGTTTTGAAGGTCCTGTCTCATGCAAATGAGCCACAAATTACTAAAACCGGAGGTGGAGCGAGCGGGTTACAATGCACGCCGCACAGTTACTACTTGTGGAAGTGGGATCCGAGAGTGTTAAGAAAAAAAAGTGAATGCCCTTAAAAAGAAATTTAAAAGCATTGGATTGGATTTTCACTCACGGAGAGCAGCACTTCCGCACTTAGCTGCCCAATTACATTTGTTAATTAGTGTTGCCAGTTAGCCAATCAGTGCGGGTGTGCATTAACAGCCTGTTACAAGAGCTCTGCTAACTTTCTCCTTTATTTGTACTTTCCCACCCTTCTTTTATCATTTAAGTATTAATTTTTGCGACTATTTACAGTGTTTTGGCTGTGATACAGTATTTTTTAGCAGAGAATATCGGCGCTTGTTCTTGTTGTGTGCGCCTGTGAATCGGCAGCCCGTTGGCGTTTGAAACGGCTGATTTTTTCTTGTACTGGTACATGGCCAATAAATATGATACTGAGTCTGATATTTCTTACAAACTACCAAATGAATAAACACGTCCTAAAAAAAAAAAATCCTTGCATAGCTGTGCTGCCGAAGCCTTAATGGACAAGAAAAACTTTTACTAGTGTTCTGAACCAGCAGGCACCGTAGTTTAGCTGGACCTGGCCAGGAACGCTTCTTGCTCTGCGGTCTTGTGGCGACATTGCCCCTCACGAAGAACCTGCAAGCGTGCAATTCAAGCCTCCGTGTAAAAGTGTGAAGGCATTTATTATTTGTTTCCGTCCAGGGGGGAGATGAAAGGTCTCCAACATCATTATTTTCCCTTCAAAAGCGACTTTAGCGGCGCGGCCTAATTTGCCAGCCGTAATTATAGGTCACGCTCCCCTTTTTGTAATTTATAAAACCTTTTGTTCTTATCAATAATGAATGGGCTTTAGCAAATCACACTGCTATAATATTTGGATATTATGATTATGCTAATGCATTAGGGACCTTAAAAGCCTTATCAGGGCCAGGTCCGATGCTCTATTAAGCAGAAGTTGGACGTAAATTGCTTATGTTAATGCCCCAGTTGTACCCAGACACCATGAGGAGCCCGCAATTAATTTCATCCAGGCGCTGGATGGACAGGCACATTTATTTCCCTTCCAGAGGAAGCTGGTGTCCCCCCACCACCACCACCAATTCCCCCTCTACATCTCAGATCTCCTCCATGCTGGAATAGGAAAGGCTCAGAGAACAAGAGGCAAAGTGAGAGGGCAGCGCCGACTTATAGGAGCAATGTGTGACCTAATTGAACAAAAAAAAAAGAGAGAGAGAAAGAGAGGGCAGGCAGCATGAGAGACACAAGAGGCAGAATCTTTATTCATCCCGCTGACAAGTGTTTTCACAAGCCAAACCTGTTTTATTAATTATGTTTGACATTTCCCTAATTACTTCCATTTACGTCTCGTCTGTTCCGAGCAGATGATTCGACCACATATCAATTTGGCGCAGTAAGGGAAGGGGAAAGTGACTGTGTAAGTCTTATTCTATATGCAGGTAGAGTCCAAATACAGCTTCTCAAAGGGGAGATACAGTGCAGTATTTACAGTGTTTCCCCTTTCCCATATTATGTTACAGCCTTGTTCCAAATTGGATTAAATAAAAACATTTTCCTCGAAATTCTATACTTTACATTCCGCAATGACAAGAAAAACGTTTTAAACGTTTTAAATTCATAATTTATTCAAAATTAAAAACTCACATGAACATAAGTATACGATCCCATAAACTGCCTATATGTGACTTTTTAGCTTTTTATTTAATACATTTGCAAAAATAATACAAATTAAACAATATAAATGGTGAGGAAAGTGAAGTGCTGTGAAGACTTTCACTGTATTATGGATTGAAAAATTGACTTTTTAAATGCACACTCATTTTCTCTACTCATGTTTCGCCTTTGTGAAGATCCAGAGCCACTTTCAAGGTGTCTGACACACTGTCAAGCACAGTCAGTATCATTCAGAAACACTCAAATCCAGTGGCAGCCTGCGCTCTGCTAAAGCCCCCCCCCCCCAAAAAAAAATCTGTTGTGCTATTGGTATCATGAAAAAAAAATGGCGTATTAGTTTTTCTTTACTGGCACATACTTGATTGTTCAAAGTGGGGATATTTGTGTTTGGTGACGTGCCCATGTGCAACATACACACATAGACAGGAGTAATAATGCATTAATTATCTTTATGGGAGCTCACTTTTTTTCCCCCAGCACACTCGGGCTCGAGAATCCACTCTGGTCCCCAGGCTCAGGCGCCGTTCCCAGTTGTCATGGTCATGAAAGCCGGACTCGCTATTGGCCTGGGAAGATTAGTCACTTGTATGAGACAGGGCCGGCCCCCAAAAATGGGGCAATTTTAACAAGACAAGAAATAGGGTGTGTAAAGTGTTTTACTGTTTTAAATTGTGAAAACAACGAATGCATAATATCTCTCTTGAAGTTCAACCAACATTTCTAAAGTATGCTTCAAAAGTCAAGTGAGTTTGCTTTTTCTTTGGCTATCTTCTGATGGAAATTGAACTAAATATGAACTGGGGAAAGTGGTACACGTGGCCTGGCTGCTCAGTACAATATGACTCAGTTAAGCCACAACGGATGGTGCACACGGCAAAGTCAGCTCTGTATAGGGGTGTTAATTTGAAGAGATTTGCCTCCCTCTGCCATGACTTCTCAAGTGGTACGATTTGGAGCTCAACCAAGATAGAATACGCCTCAAAAGGCTCACAAAAGCTGTGAGTTTTACTTTTGTGGGGGGGAAATGCTTTCATAAAAGTTTCAAATCTGTAAAGCATTTCAGAATCAGAAGGCCTATGTACATTTCAACTTTCACATACTAAACTGTAATAGGAATGCCCGCAACACATGCTATTTTTATCGCTGGTGATGGAATAAGATATGTGCTAGTTTTTTATGTTCTCATCTTGTTAAGAAACTGACTCCAAAAGCTTTCTGGTGCGTTTGTCAAAAGAAGACCCCAAACCCTTTCTCTCAATGTCCTTCACCTTCCCTGCACAATTCCCATAGCCACAACATCATAACCTTTTCCTGAACACATGGACTGGAATGTTGTCAAAATGACAAGATCCTATAAAAAGCAGACCAACAATACAATTTTTGTGAATATAGAATAGAGCTTCAATGTCATATTTGTCCACTTGGGATTTGTGTAGGTTTGATGATTGTACCCATTGTGAGCCATCCATAAAGTAACTTTAAAGGGGACATACAAGTAAATCTGTTGTTTCCAAAACTATGTCTGTAAGCGAGTCATTTTTCTGTATGTGCCACATACAGGCCATTACATTGACAAGGCTAATTCAGTTGCTTGCAGCTGAAGTGCTGCCTCCACGAGTGAAAAAAATAAAGTGTGATTGGGTTCACAAGTATGAATATCTTCTGCTCTGGCTGCAACTGGAAGGGAGCCAACACCACACAAAAAAAAAAAAAATAATTGCTAGATTTGCGTGAGTCTTCTGTGCATTAACTGACAGTGGCTTAAACGTTGTTGTTTTTTAATCCAGTAAAGTATATTTAAGTACGATTCTTTTTTTGTTTTTTTGTCCTGTTCGGCTGTTAGGTCAAGCAGAAAGGAGGATCTTCATTCCTTTTATGCCGGAACAATTTTTCAAGCTGCCACTGGGATTATTTGTATTCTGATGGATATTTATTGAAAATTTCGGTTGGAGAGAACACATTTTTAAAGGGGAGTGACAGGGAAAAAAGGGAGAGACAGTGAAAAGATAACTAAATAATATAGGAAGAGAAGACAACGAAAGACAGGACACCAGCTGTAAGAAAGATGAGGAAAGTAAATCATTATATGGCTAGTACGGCAGTGTTGAGTGTTGTATGGGCCGTAGTGCTACACCCTGTGAAGGAAGGACAGGACAATATGGAACAGGACTGGACAGGACCTACCTTTTAGGAATAAACCTACTTTACAAGTGTATTTTAATGTTGGCCGTTATGGTGGTAACTACTTGGAGAGCCAAGTATTTTTGGGCGGTGTACTTGCTGCAAAAAGTTTGAGAACCACTGCCTGAGTGCATTGGCAAGAACCTAGTGTTTGCTTAATCCAGGTGTTTCAACATACAGTAATGGGAAAAGACAGTGATGACTTCTACCAAGACGTAGCTTAATTTTCTCTTTTAATTCACAGCCCACCCTCCAGGCACATATTATTCAAACATTAATATAAAGAAGAAGCATACATCAAAAAGTGTCAGATTTCACTTGGTCATGCATATTATATCCGGTCTTATTGCAATCACACACCTTAAATAACCAGCCGATTGATGGATTGATTATGTCCCTATTTCCACATTCAATACAGTTAAATTTTAATGACCTTTTCAGTACCCTCACTTTTCACTTATGTTTAGATAATACACTTTATGCAAATGGCGGAATTCTATAAATTTTAGATTTGTCTCTATTTATCTCGCAGGGATGTTCATTGTGGAATGCAATTACAGTCAAGTGATGGCATTTGCATGCACACACCCAAACACACCCACAAACAAACAAACACACACATAGCTAAGTGTGGTGTAAAATTGCACTTATTATCAGTAACAACAAATTAAATACTCTGTGTAATCGTGTAACATTAACTATCATTAGCAACATGCTTGTGTAATGTCATGCAAGCATTGTTTGTGTTAGCTACAAGGGGCTATGTAAACACTGAAATATTCTTTTTTGTTTGTCCTCATTCTTCTCTTCCCAGTCCCTTATGCTTGGTAATGGCCGCTGGTAAGTCAGAAGACATCAACTTGACTCTATTAATTACCACCTGATCCGTTCTTCCTGGATAATTAGGTGCCCATTAGTTCTAATCAAGTAGTTGCTTAATTATGGTGGTAATTAGTCTAATGGTGTAGCAAATTGAAGCTTTATCACTTTCAGATACTTAATGTGCTTGGCAGAGTACATCAAAAGTGTCAAGGCTTGGGCATAATGTTTATATGCCAACATAAACAATGTATTATGTAAATTTTATCTTTGTAAAAGGCAATTTACACAGTGCCATGTTGAGCAAAGCTTTGACTTTCTTGCTATGGCAACGCTGATCCCAGTGACAATTGCAGTGAAACATATTTTCTTATCATTTGAATGCCGGTAATATAAATAAATAAAAATTCTAAAATTATAGCTGTGAGCAACGATGAATGAGCACCCAAACACCCTTTTATTTGTGGTGAATCTTTGAAATGATCTTCAAATTTTGACACCATGCTAGAACCACATCAGATGGTGCAGGCAAAAAAAGCTTGTTAATTTAGCATAACCCATCTTTTCTAGGATACCGTCTTTCCTATTGGGGGTCATTTGGTCAAATTCCCTAGTAGGAGTTCGTCAAAGTGCGAGCCCTGGGATTCACCCCAAAATAGCTGTTTCAAACCAACATGGCTGACTTTCTGTTCAGTTTTGGGCATGGGTCCTTGAGAGTTTTTTGTGCCTCCTGCTGTGATTGATGTTCACCAAATCAATCAATCAATCAATCTCAATAATTGATGTTCGAGTCAAACAATGAAAAATGTGTAGGGGGCAAATTTCTTTAAAGTATCCTTTTTCATGACGAATCGTAAAAATTATCATTGAAATTTAATGCCATACTATCCCGACATCATCAAACAACAACAACAATAACAACAACAAAAAGCTTCACAATTTAGCATTGCATATCTGTGAGGGTACCTGCAAGGGCTCAATTAGTTGAATTTCCTAGTGTAGGCGTTTGTCAAAATACAAGCCCTGGAATTATTCCCAAAATACAGAGATCCTTCACACCAGAATGCCTGATTTTGAACCAAAATGGACAACTTTCTGATCAATTATGTTCATAGATCTTTGAAACCTTTTCACGCGTCCTGTCACGATACGAATGTACAACAAGTTTTGCATGGCTGACTTCCTGTTCAATTTAAGACATGACTTTTGTCCACCGTATTTTTGGTTGATTGGTGAAACTGGTCCTGGGGGAAAATATTTTCCAACTTTCCAGGGGACACCACTAAGTGATTTTTTTAGTCCTGTGGTCTAGGCCGGTAGAATATGTAAATGTACAGCAGGATACACATACTTGCCAATATCGGGGAGTTTTTCAGCATGTTGAGGCCCCCTAAAAGGCGATTAATTTGTCTGAAAATTAAATTAACACCCGATGGTCCTTGGGCCCTAATAAATAATTAAAATGTATTGTAAAATCTAACAAAATCAAATGTAAACTCTAGAAATAAAGAATTTGTTTTACAGCAACAAAAGGTAGGCTTTCTTTATTAAAATAAGTCTGTTCTACGTATGCATCAACCTCCCTTAATGCAACACTACAGTATATGCTTAAATAACAACTGTCATCTAAAATATTACAATCCAAGTAGCAAGGTTAATACAAAAAAAAAAAAAAAAAAAAAAAAATCATATTTGGGATTATGGGTTGTCCAATGTCCATTGCATCACACAATGGAGACATCACATGCCAAATGTGTGCTTTGGTGGTGTAGGGGGAGCTTGTCTGAGAGCGATGCGCCGACATGATGACTCAAGGGGAGCACAGAGGCAAGGTGAATGGCTTGTCTTCAAACTGCAATAAATTGGGGCTGGCTTGTCTGTCATCGCCTTCCAATTAGCTGCAGTTTATTGAGTCTGCCAGAGATGGAGGTTGCTGGCAGGTGAAGAGGGTCCAGTCTGGAAGGTGCCAGCGCTGCTAAAACCCAATTAGACGTCCACTACTGTGCCCCCCTTGACACCATGACTAAACAGGCCAGACAAAACATGATAGAAGCCATACGTGCACATTCTATGAATTCAAAGGACATTGATTTAGACACCTTGCCAATAAATACATACATTCCAAAAGTATTGGAACAGTGAGGCCAAAGTACATCACGAGTTGAATAGGTTCCGTGACCAAACTTGTAACTCAATTTACGCGTACATCAAATCACTTTTACCCCCATTGAAATCAAGTGAAATAATCCATAACCGTCAACCACCTCAAAAAAGATCTAATCCCAACTAACTTTGGGGCGAGAGGCAGGGTATACCCTGGACCCATCGCCAGTCATCGTAGGGCACATCTGGAGAAACAAGCATTCACACCTTAGGACAATAAAAAATCTTCAATTAACCTATGAAGCATGTTCTTAGAATAGTGATGATCCCGTCGAAATTTACTCACAAATGTACATTGCTTACGCAGTATGAAATGTGCGCCTGTTTAGTTGGAACACAAAGCTGATCTGTTGTATGAATGGAAACAGGTGGAGACACAGGTTAATCGTACCTTCTGCCATCTAATGGAAGAGCATTTAATTGTTCTGTCTGTCACCACATGCCACTGGCATAGATATATCAACAACGATATAGCGGATACAGTTTTTCATACCGTGACTGAGTTTGGAATTCAATTTACAGGATGCTGGGCAGATGTTGTGGCTTTCTCTGCCGCCAGCTAGTGGCAGCGGATCTGAGGCTCGCTCGTAACTCAAATTTTGCCCCACATAACAAAGGAGCAAAATCGATCCAAGCGTCAGCTCGTAACTCGCAAAACTAAGTGCACTCGTAAGACATGGTAACACTGTATACGATATGTTGTAAATAAAATACTGGCCGGCAGTTGATCATAGATGTTGGGATGACAGCATGCATGACGTCACTCCTGGTCACTACAAGCCAAGTTTAAAATAAACAAGCAATTCTAGCGTCTGTTGTCGAGTAATACACATACAGAAAGAATGTCTCCATCAAGCGCCGCATCAATCCTCAACTTCTCCGGGCCACTTTGCCAAAGTTCCTCACTCGGCTCAGCGCCCCCCTGCCACCTGTCCAGTCATAGGGCACCATCGTAGGCAGTCCACAAGCTCCGACATTTCCTCAGCTGTTGCAAGAGTGCTGCCTACCAAGCCGCAAAAACAGCAAGCCACACCGCCGACATTCCCCTCCTCAGAAACGATGCTGCTGCAAGCCTGTTGCAGAGAAGGCGTCAGCACCGACATTCTCCTCCAATAAATGTCCAGTCAACCACAGGTCCACACGAGGGACAGCAAACACCAAATGCCAAAAAAAATGACAAAAAAACAACACACAGCGGCTCTCTTTAAGACAGATGCCTACTTCACGGCGTCATCTTGGAAAAAAAACAAAACAATAACGACATGAACTTAGATTAACAATTGCGTAGCAATGTGTATATTGTTACAACACGTAAAATAAACAATTTGAATGGAAAATAAACTCAAACAAGAAATGTGCATTCAAAATATATATATATATATATATATATATATATATATATATATATATATATATATATATAGTTGGGTCTTGTTGGGGCCCTTAGCAAATCTTGCAAGTTCACTTGTCCTGTGTGATTGGCTATCAAGACCAAAGTATTATCCAGAAGGATGTATATGAATGTTCGTCCTACCACAACCAACCATCCAGCAGGGCATGTGTAGTTGAGTGTGAGTATCTCTTCTCAAGGGTTCTTGAGTTAGCTCGCCATCCAAAATGATCTGAAATCATGGACTGGTCCTCAAATTCGTAATACACCCAAAAAATACCTGACCGAAGGACAAGGTTGCGTTTCTATTTATTTATCACTATTCAGTACAAAATAATGAAAGTATTTATTTATTCATTCATATTCCGTATCGCTTATCCTCAGTAGGGTGGCGGGCATGCTGGACCCGGGGTACACACTAAACTGGTCGCCAGCCAGTCCCAGGGCACATATAAACAAACAACCATTCGTACTCACATTCACACCATACGGGCAATTTAGAAACTTCAATTAACCGACCATACGTGTTTTTGGGAGTGGGAGGAAACCAGAGTTTAAAGTTGTTATTATTATTATTAAAATGAACAATGAAGTGACTTACCCGGAACAATGATTCGATGGATGCCTTTCCTTTTGAAGTTAGATGTGAAAAAAATAACTGCTTTCCGGACAAGTGGGATTTTATTTCCGTCACCTTTTTCCTTCTCAGCCCGCTTTTCGGAAACAAGCCAGTGTCGTAGTTCATATGAGCGGTCCAAAAATGCCGCTCTACATTTCCGTTCTTCGGCAGATGAAGCAAACCCACTTCAAAATCAAAACCGTGAAAAACGTTTTTGGCTTCTTACTTGGCCCCTCACTCATTTTTATACTCTTTCTTCACTTTAGAGTAGACAAAATAAACTGGAGACTAAACAGGGAACTCGCTAGCTTGCTAGAGTTTTGCGTCATGTAGCGCCGTTGAATGCGCATGCATGTTGACCCATGCGTCAGAACAGTCTGACTGGCTTACCCTGTATGTCTATCAAATGACAAATTGATAGACTGACGTTTACTTTGTATTAATAAAGTTTGTTAAAAAAACAACAACTGATGTCTACTTTTTTAAATGCTCTGGGAGTGTGGGTCGATCCCCACACACCCTTTACGATCAACCAGTCGGTCACGATCGACGTATTGGACTCCTCTCTTGTAGCTAAATAATCTTCGGACCAATTACGTGAAACTGAAGAGCTTCTCGCAGCATACCTGAGGAGCTCTCAGGGCACAAAGGATGGGAAAAACTACTTTATTATGGTTATTATTATTTTTAAGACATACATTTTTTAAGACCTTACATTTTTGAGAGAGGGGACAAGGTTCTCCTGCACCCCCAGACTAATATACTTTCTCTGTGTGTAAACGTTACCAAAACAACAGCGATGTGGTTCCCGAGCAGGTCTGGTCAAAAGGTTATTTAGGCAAAATAAATCAATAGGTGAAAGTTATGCGCTCCCCAGAACAAACCTTTATGAATCTTTTAAAACATACACAAACCGCACCTTGTTTTACTTTGACCCATTTTGTCAACGCACCGCAAACGCCTTCGCGGGGAAAACGGAGTAAAAAAGACAGAAGTGTGCGGTGCTCCCTGCCATCTGACAGCAGCTGAGTGTGAAAACTGACACACAGGACTTTTCAAATTGGGGCCCGGGGAGCTGAAGCATAAAATAACTTCAATCTCGTTGGTTCTCAGAGGAATAGAGCGCAAGTGCGACCAACAACAACAGAACAACAGCGAGGCAGGAGGGGGGTGAAGGTAGGAGTTATTACAGGATAAAACATGCCTCTCCATCTCTCTCCCTCTCTCCCAGGAAGCCCGAGGATGATCAATGGATTTAGTCAGAGGGATATTCAAGCAGAAAATTGTTGCCTTTTTGCTTTTCTTTGACGTATTTCCAGAATACACAGCCAAGAATCCCCCCTACCCACCACCCTATCCGCCAAGATTGAAAATAACAGCACAAGAGTGGTCTTCACCAATAATCCCACAAACGGGGGGAGGAGGCAGTAGTGGGGGAGGCTGCAAGTGTGGGAACCGAGTGTTAAAGGACGCGGGGCGGCCCAAGATTGAAACTTTGCAGGTATAAAATTGAAGGCAGCCATCTGAACAGGCATAGTCAAACCAGGGCTATTTTTCAAAAAATGGGGACTCCTCGATGACCAACGGCGAAACCTGGAACAGCTAATAAATAAAATAAAAAAAGAAAAAGAATTACACAAGGGGCAAAGCTACACATATATGATAAAATGATTTATTAGCTGTTTCTTTTGAAGCTCTAAGCTGTTATGTGGTAGAAATCTTGAACTATTCAACATTGTCTAGAAATACATACAAAAATAGGGCCCATCATTAATTTACTGTAATATTCTACAATCAGAGGTGGGTAGAGTAGCCAAATATTGTACTCAAGTAGAAGTACTGTTACTTTAGAATAATATGACTCAGGTAAAAAGTAGTCATCCAAAAATTTGCTTGAGTAAGCATAGGAAAGTACTCAATGAAAAAGCTACTCAAGTAAAGAGTAACTTATGAGTAACTTCTGACTTTTTTTTTTTTTTGGGCAATTTAGAGTCTTCAATTAACCTACCATGCATGTTTTTGGGATGTGGGAGGAAACCGGAGTGCCCAGAGAAAACCCACGCAGGCACAGGGAGAACATGCAAACTCCACACAGGCGGGGCCGGGGATTGAACCCCAGTCCTCAGAACTGTGAGGCAGACGCTCTAACCAGTCTTACACCGTGCCGCCCTACAGAAACATCATTTGCTTTATTCGCTTCAATGACTTGATGAAGAGGTTGTTTGCTGACCAGGCTGAGTGATTGTGTGTGCGAGGCCATATGATAGTGCTAATTTTGCCATATCACTGCCAAAACAACAACTGAAACATCTGCAAATTACCGCAATGTGTTTTCTCAAGTTAGAAGTGGGATGAAATAGTTTGGTCACAATTTAAGAGCTGCGTGACAAGTGTTGTTTGTCAGAGTCTGGAAAGTAAACACAATCGCCAAAATGAGTCATTTTGATTGGCACACGAAGGCTACGTACGCGGTCATGTGACTGACTTGTGTCGTCTGATTGGCACAACGGGCACCCTATGCGGTAATCGAATATGGAGTCTAAAAATAGATGTGCACACGCAGGAATGAATAAATAAAAGTAGCGAACGGGATGTTGATCATTGTAACAGAGTAAAAGTATCGATCCTTCTTCACATAAATACTCAAGTACGGTGCATTTAAAGTACTCTGACAAGTACAGTTTATGAAAAAAGTTGCTTGAGTAAACAAATAAATTTTACGAACTTGACTAATTTTACAAATACATTTTTTTGTTATTTTATGAAATAATTCGAATAAAATGAACCATAAACAATAAAATTAAATAAATTAATTCGTAGAAGATTTCTTTATTAAAATTAACTATTTTAATTTATTTTAAACACACATTTTTATTTTGTGATTGAGATTTAAAAAGAATTGTTTTTTTTAAATCTCAATCACAATTTTAAAAAATCAAATGTGGCCTTGAGCACCAATGTTTACCCATCCCTGTTCAATAATAATCGTAAGGAAGCTCAAGTTCTGGACAATGACAGTTCTGGGGGCCCCGGTTGCACTGTGCAGATGACAGCGAAACGCATGTGAGGTACCCGTGGCATTATGGATGGGAACAGCAACGGGGGGTGAGGGGGCCTCATCGCTTCGCTAACACATCGCTCCTCATTAAGATTCCAACGTTTTTTTTGGGGGGGGAGGGGGTTAGAGCATGGTAGTTTAGCCACAGTTTTTTTGCTCTTGTGGATTAATTGCCGGCTAAATCAGCACTCACAACAAGACACAGCAAGAGACTCCCAGGGACTCTAATTCTGCATTGTGTGATTTTTCAGACCCTCTGTGGGGAGTTCCATCTTTACTATTTATCAGCGGCCATCATCTATTTTGTTTAAGCCTAATTGCATAGTCATTAAATTTGCTGCTTAAAATGCATACTTGCGAAACAGAGTGCCGATTTGTCCCAATCAGATTACCTTGGTGTTGATACACTTTGTGTTCAAGAAAAGCTTGCACGTATTTATTTAACGTCGATGAAAACCGACTCAAACGTCTTAATCTCAAATTCTTGATATACAAAACATCCCTCCATGAACTACTACACTACAGTGTTTCCCTGCTATATCACAGTTCATCGTTCACACCCTGCGCAAATAGAGTACACACAGAGTAATTGTGTGTGTGTATATATATATAAATTCGTGTGTGTGTGTGTTTGAGAAACAAGATGGCACCAGAGCACTTAAAACAAAGATCATAAAACATAAAAGCCCCATGCATCGAGCTTGTACACAGTAATGAACCCATGTTACATAAATGAGTGTACTTAGTTGTTACATTCTTCAACACAAACAAACCACCTTCACAAGAGATTCATCAATAGTATTAGCAAGCATACTAGCTTGATAAGATATGTCTTTATTTATCCCTCATTGGATTAAGTCAAACAGCATTACACATACAAGTACACTCCACAAACAAACAAACAGTGTACATACAGTAAATTGAATGGATAAAAAAAATAACCTGCGATTGGCTGGCAACTAGTTTGGGGTGTACCCCGCGTCTCTATCATGCCCGCAAATCTAATGAGGATAAGCGGTATGGAGAAATGGATGGATGGATACAAAAATAAGAAGAAGAATATTGCAAGCTAACGAATGAAAATGGTTCACCAGTGATGGGACAATGTGATTTCCTAGGAATGTTGTAGAAGTGATCATTTGAAAATGTAAATCCTTTCAGAGATGTATAAAAATAAAGTGTTCCATATGGACATTTTTTTTGTTCCTACCTTTGTAAATCATTGCTGATCATTATTATGATAAATCTTTTACATGGTCAGTGTTTTCACCTGGATGAGTATCATAAATTATTAATAATAACATAATTAAAAGGAATTTGAACAAATTTGTTTCCCCCCCCTCCCCCAAAGGTGTGTGTCAAATCAGTTGCATTAATCTGTACCCAAGTAGCTCTCAGTTTTAAAAAGGTTGGTGACACCTCCTATAATGTTTTAAGTCACATTCTGAGCTGTAACAAGTGTAAAAAGAGGTTAACTGCTACTAATAAAAATGCTACCTTAACTTTAAGGTTTACTGTACATACTTGTGTACTTAATTGCTCAAATTATATATTTACAATAAATAATGCATCTTTGTTCATCTATTTATGCCAGTGAGGTATAGTGACAGACAGAACAAATGACAAATGGTCTTCTATTAGATGGCAGGAAGTACATAGAGTAATTAATGTATCCACTTTTTGTGACATTTTTGTTTGTTGGTGGTCCGTGAGATTTTTCAATTGTAAAATATGTTCCTTGGCTCCATAAAGGTTGGAAATCACTGCTCTAGTCAGATCGTGTATTCTAATCAGTCAGGTCAAACCAACATTACATGAGAGAAATAATGGGTGCTAACTCACGGTAATTAAATTACTTTATTTTTAATTAAATTACTTCACCCACACCGAAACTTTAGAGCATGAGTCGACCGAACGGCGGCATGTTTACGTCCAACCGTTCGTCGTACCACTAGCTTGCTAGGCTACATAACGTTTTGCTGCCTGCTTGCGAGCCGTATCGTATTCAAAGTACTGGAACATACCTCAAGCAATCCTTAAACGAACGTCCTCTCCTGTCCTGAGCACCGGTGACCACCAACACAAGTTTTTCCCCATTTTGTCCTTATAATACAAAGTCGGCACGCTCTACTCTTGTTGTCATCGCCACGGTAACGAGTGTATCCAGTCGCATTTGAGTTGACAAGATAAAGCCCAATGATCGTAAAAAACGGTATGCGGTGGTATCGGAATACAAGATTTTATTGCAGTAGTCTGACATCGTGCAATCGTGAAAGAGCAAATTTGTCTTTTAGTCTGATCCCGGGCATTACGTATTGTCTGTCTCAGACGTGTTGTCTGTTCCACACCGCCGACATGTTTTTTTTCGTTTTTTTTAAATAACTTTATTGGCCATCAGATATTTACAGGACGACGCCAAAGGACACGCGACAAGGCTAAAAATAAACTAGCTTTGGATTCGAATATACTGTGCACGATGGCGACGCGGAGTAAATGTCTTTTGCGGATTATGAATTATCTGCGAATTATGACATTAAAGCCGATTAGCCGATCAGCATAAAATGCTAATTATCGTCCGATACCGATAAGGCCGATAAAATCAGTGTAAAGTCTAATCAAAAGTACTCGTGGTATCAGGACTCTAAACGGGTGTCAGTGAGTACTGGTATCGGTTTGAAACAAACTTGTATCGAACAAACCTACTTATCATGAGTAAAATGTACTTCGATTTCATCACTTAAGTAAGCTAAGGTCTTGCGATACTATAATTTTTCTGGTCACATTGATGAAATTTCAAATTGTACAAGATCAGGGGCATTAATCTCCACACGATCCATCTAATTACACATCCAAACCAACCTTCAAGTGTCTCTGAGAGCAGTGCATAAACACGCATTATACACAAGAGACAAAATCGTGCAAGTAATAGAATAGAAGAACAACACAAAAACAACATCCTTCATTTCCACCGCACGGTCGCTATCATGTCAAGGGTGTGGAGGGTTTCTTTTTATGGTTTAATTCAACACAATACCATTTGCGATTGGGGTTTTGGGCATCTCAAGGGCATTCCTGGTGAAATTACTGAGACTCTGCACCATTTATCACAGCCTGACATGTGTCATGTTCCAGATTCTGGTGCAGAAAGGTTAGAGCCGAAGACAGCCCTCTCTTTGTTGAGCAGCCATCAAAGACAACACTCGCACGCATGCACGTACACACACGGACAGACACACGCTCACGTGCACAGAAAAAATATAGAAGAGAGAAGGAAGACAGACGAGAGGATGAGCATTACAAAGAGTGTAGCAAACGGTCGCAACATTCATCTGATTGGGTCTCATTGAGAGTACAGTATGTTGTTAGGATGTCTCAAACCTTAAAAACATAACATCAACACAGTTCACTCATCTGAAAGCTTAATTATATGGAACAAAGGGAATATTTTTGGGATGCAATATGGGTGTCATCCATGAGAAAAGTGTATTTTTGTTGTATTCTTTGAGTAAGTATAATAAGACTTTGATCCAAAGGTGTTATGTGTACATACTGATTTTTTTATGCATTTTTACGTGAAGGCAACGGACCGGACTGTTATCATGCCCATGCCAAATTTTTACCTGTACATCTGCCTTTAACCAATTAGTTGTTTGTTGAGAATTCTAACAATTATGAGAAATTCATTGTTGTGTCAAAATGGAACACACTACATGGGCGTGACCACCAGAGGCACTGCTGCACAAATTGTTGTCAACTTGTTTGCAATCTGTAGATGATGTAGAACAACACGATGCTAAGCCTAGGTGAACATCCATTCAGACAACTTATTTGGTTAGACAGCATTATTCCGCAAAATAGGATATTGGTGTGGAAACAGGAGTTCAGAACATTCTGTGAGGGGTTAGGGGCAAAATTGTGAGGTTATCAGTTAGCTGGTTTAGCACACATTCTAGTGAGTGTCTTCGCAGTACATCAACTACGTTTATAGGTGCTGGATCGTCACTATTTACCTGAAATCTCAAATTAACATTGTTTTTCTTTTTGCAAACGACTACACCTTCAATGATAACAATTCCTAGATAAATTCATAGCTGATTTTTCCCATATTAGTTTGGGGGGGGGGGGGGGGGGATTTAGTCAAACACCGTACTTTTTATTATTGACTTTGGAAAAACTTAAATGCTATACTAATCCAGGCTAACAGAACTTCATAACGGGACATGTCCGGCACCTAATAATTTTCTATGTATTACTTTATGTCATGCAATATTCTAGTAATTACTGTGATATCTTTTGTAACTTAACACAAGAAGCCAATACATTTACAACTGCGTTTGCTCCTTGTATCTATCTCGAAAGTTTGAATAAATCTATCAGGGATGAATCGGTTTACCAATAAATTGTCATTATCATGAACACCATATTTTGCATCTCCAAGAGTAGACGGCTATCAACATTGGCAATGGCATCGGTAGGGAACAGGACAAAGGAAAGTGATTGATGTTCCCGCCGTGCAAAATCCCTTTGCTGATGTAACTACAGGTGGCACTTAAGACAGACATGTTAGATAGTGGCGCAGCCAGAATATTTTGTGTGGGGTGGCCAAGATTTGGCCCCTTGAAAATGAAACATCGATGGGGGACTTTCAGTCTTGGGTGGCAGCGGCCACCCCTGCCCACCACGTAGCTCAGCCCCTGGGGTTAGAGTCGTGTTTTTGAAGCATGCTCTGCAATTTGCTGATGTGTTGTTACCTGTTATGTTGTCCCAATAATTATTAGTTTTGCTCCATCTTGTGTTTATTTGTGTTGCTTTATTCACTTATCCCATGCATGTCCTTACAGCAAACCTACGTCTTGTTTACATTCTTGTGACCGGAGAAAAGTATTGGCAATTTTATTGGGATTTTTGTATGCATGAAAATTGTGTAAAACCTGCATAGAGTTGCTGAGTTTATATATATATATATATATATATATATATATATATATATATATATATATATATATATATATAATAAATATATATACAAATTAAATATATATATAAATTTTTGTAATAATTTAAAATGCAATGTTTTAGGTGCACATATGTCAATTTTTTCTCATTTACATTTCTTTTAGCAATACCGTGATAATATGTATAAGGATGATAATTTTGGTCATGATAGTCATTGCTTGAAATCTTCATACTGTTTCATCTATAACTTCAAACTGCAGTTTTGATCTGATTTGCATTTATTTGTGTCACATTATTCACTCATCATTTGCAACTCTATACAGCAAAACGCCCTGCTTACATTTTCATGACCAATAAGAGAATTTGGAAATACAAACTACAGAAAACTACACGTGTGAAACCATCTCATTTTCGTGGGCTCTTGCGTGCATAAGAATTCATTTTAGAGTTACTAAATTTGATATTTATTTTTGTCTTAATATCAATAAACATTATCATTTTGGACATGATAATCGTTAAACTATGTTTCATCTCCAACTTCTACTTTAATCAACCCAGTAAATCCAGTCAGACAACAGTATTCCCCTAAAGTTAAACTGTACTGTCATAGAGTACTGTAGAAAAATGTCTCCATTAAAGAGGTGTGTAAACAGTCATTGTTTAAAGAGTGCATCAATAACTGCTGACATAGTTAAATGTAAAGTACCGCACGAGAAAGAGGAGGAGGATGTGTGTATGTGTATATAATTAATTAATTCTACTGCCACATTATTTATGACTTTGTATGATATACTGGTGCGCTTTATAATATCACTGAATGTGCATATTTTCCAAAGGGAGACACTGGAGTAATTATGCGGAATGCCTTTTACCACGAATGTACAATATTAATTACAGGCGTGGTTGTTTATCAATGGCCAAGCGGCGTTTAAAAGCTGTTTGGAAGATTGCCACCGTGACCCAGCCTTGTCTGCTCTCTTTTTTTCCCCCCAACTGTTAATAATGGCAAACAACGGTGAGCAGCAGCCATATCAATTTTAATAGAATAGAAGATAAATCAGGATTAAATCAAAAGATAAATTGGATCACAATGTGATGATTGTCAAAAGGAGTGTCTTATGTGACACTGCCAGCCATAAACCTAACCCACAAAACTACATGTATAATGTGCTTTACTATCTAAAACACATTTTTAAATGTTTTTCGACCTATCCTTGAAAACCTGTGAAAATTTGAAAGAGCAAATTAAAGGAAATATTTTATTTAGGTGGCCCTAAACCTAAAAAATACAGTTTACTATTGAGAATTTTTTTTAACCAATGTAGGTGCATGAATATACAGTGTAATTTTATTCAAATCACCTTTTAAAATAAGCAGGCAAAAGACATTTTTAATGATTAAAAAGATTTCGGTTGATTATGTGGTTCCCTAGTAGAAGTTTGTCCAAGTGCGAGCCTTGTAATTGACTCCAAAATGGTTGCTTCAGAAGACTTCCTGTTCAATTTCAGACAAACGTCCTTGAGACTTTTTCATGTGTCCTGTTATAAAAAAACATGTCCTCAAAATTTCATGTCAGTTAGTGAAACTGGCGTTGGATGCAATTTTTTTGCAAAACGAACACTCAAAATGATCATCAAACTTTTAACCTATGCTTTGTCAACATTAGATGGCGGAGGTAAAACAACTGAGTGTCGCTCATCTGTGTAGGATACCCGCTTCCGATTGGGTCGCATTTGGGTGAATTCCCGAGTAGGAGTTCAGCAAAGCCCTGTAATTCACCCAAAATGGCTGCTTCAAACCAAAACGTCAGACTTCCTGTTCAATTTCACGCATGGGTCCCTGAAACTTTTTCATGCATCTAGTTATGATAGACATGTCCACCGAACTTCGTGTTCATCGGTGAAACTGGTCTTGGGAGCGGATTTTTTTTCCTTATTTATGGCGAATCCTCAAAACGATCATCAATATTTGATGCCATGCTTTATCCACATTAAAAGATGTAGGCAAAAAAGCTTGGCAATTTAGTGTTGCCCATCTATCTCGTATACCTGCTTCCAGTTCTAATAATTTGGGTGATTTTTTTAGTAGTAGTTTGTCAAAGTACAAGCCCTGGGATTTACTGCAAAACGGTTGCTTGAAAACCAAATTAGCCGACTACATGTTCAATTCCGGTCATGGGTCCTTGAGACTTTTTCGTGTGTGTTGTTGTGACAGACATGTCCACCCGTTTCCGCGTTGATCTGTGAAACTTTTTTTTGAAGCATTTCCTTCTCCATGGCGAATCCCAAAGTGTAACTTCAAACCAAAATGGTGGACTTTCTGTTCGATTTCAGGCATGGTTCCTTAAGACTTTTTGGGGTGTCCTGCTATGACAGACATGTCCACCCAATTTTACATTGATCTGTGAAACTGGAGTTGTTGGGTTTTTTTTCTTCTTAAACGGCGGAGTCCTTTTTCAATTTTGGGTATGTGTAACAGGTTACTGGTTACAATTAATTCCACTAAAAGCCCTCCCAGCATTATTATTATAAAACGGTTGAGCATACAGTATATGAGCTGGTGTACGTGCTCCCGCCCGCCACTCTCGCTTTGGATGTGGTCAAGATAAACCATGTACAATGCCCTCTCCAGATAATCGTGATAAATAAAGCAATAAAAACCCGATGTCATTGTGGCTTGGTCGCACAACACCGATTAATACATTGTTGAAGATATCCTACCTGAGTTTGAGCCAGTTAAATAAATAATAAGAACGCTCGTTAAATAACACTTTGGAGCAATTTTCCGTTGACGAAACAAGCTACTCTTGCTAATGCTAATCCTGTGAGCACTTGGAACATCCATCCATCCATTTTCAACACCGCTTATCCTGGTTAGGGTCGCGGGACGCTGGAGCCTATCCCAGCTGACTTCAGGCGAAAGGCGGACTACCCTCTGAACTGGTCGCCAGTCAGTCACAGGGCACAGCACTTGGAACAATGCGGCCGATTCATATTATTTTCGACCTACAGCCAAGCGAGGAGGGCTCGGTCGCGCACCACGCTCATAAATATTTTCTGCACACAAGTATGATATTTTTGTCAATGTTTTTTATACATTTTGCCATCTTTTACAATTTAAAATTGACAATTTTGCTTTGGACGTGATTGAGAAGAGCCAGCGAGGACGGTGCGGTGGCGCACCACGCTCATAAATGTTTTCTCCACACAGCACAGATGCCGAATAATCATGTGGCTGAGTTCTCAATGACAGACATTATGAGACCAAATACGACTCACCTTTATTAATAACCCAGAACACAAAACTCTGCGGAAAAGTACACAGGTTACATATGGGTTCTGGAGACCTTTTCACACGTCCTATTATGATAGACATGTCGACCCAATTTCACATCCACTGGTGAGGTGTCGGGGCAACATTTTATTTTAGTTTCCTTCTTCATGGCAAATCCTCACAAGGATGCTTCAAACCACAATGCCAGACCTTCTGTTCAATTTCGGGCAAGGATTGTTGAGACTTTGTCCTGTTATTGTTTACCTACAACATAGCACCAAATGGCATACGCTGGCTGGCATTTCTCATCGTATCCTAATCTAAATCGACCTTTCTTGTGCCTTTTAAACAGGAATTTCAGCAGTTGTCACAACCTGCTTCAGTTCCTACCTTGTGATTGACTGATTGTCTAACACGCACCCACGCACCAAAATTTTTTAACTGGGCATAAAATGAAGCAAACTTAACACCTCAATCGTCAGGTTATCGTGTCATTATGTGTATGCAACAAGGTCAGCGGCTCCATAAAAGCTTTGATGGATTACACGTGCCTTAGGTGATGTATACGTAGCGTAGTGAGTTTCTTCTCTTCCCACTTGAGAACATGCAGGACACAGCTCTGAAGAGGACAGAGCGCCCCTTTTATACTCTACCGTGTGTCTTCACTGCCCTCTGCAGGATGGAGACAACTTGCAAAGCTTATAGTGTCACCATCAATATTTGACTTCGTTACCTTTACTTTTGCATACAATGGAGAGACTTAATTCATATTTAAAGTAGATTATTTTTTCCACACTGTCTATTATTTTATACCTAAAATGAGTTTGAGCTATGATCAAAACATAAAAATAAAGTGTTAGAGATGTAACATTTTGAGAAGTAACATGATGATGTAACATGTAACGTAACTCTGCATTAACTACAAATGCATCAATTTAGCGAATACTCACAAATATATATGACGTTTATAGACAAATTTTTACACGCAAAATCATTAATTAGCTGTTCAACGTACAGAAATTAGTTACATAATAACTTTTCTAACCAAATTGTACACATTGCAACAATATAATTTCATAAATTTATATTCTACTGGGGCTGGTGCAATCATAGTAATGATTGGTTGATATGTCAATATTCCTATACAGGTTCATCTGAATAAATTACAGTATTGTGGGAAACTAATTCAGTAGCTCAATTCAAAAGGTGACTCTAATAAATTATATAGATTCACAACATCCATCCATTTTCTGAGCCGCTTCTCCTCACTTGGTTCGCGGGAGTGCTGGAGCCTATCCCAGCTATCATCGGGCAGGAGGCGGGGTACACCCTGAACTGGTTGCCAGCCAATCGCAGGGCACACATAAATAAACAACCATTCACACTCACATTCACACCTACGGACAATTTAGAGTCTTCAATTAACCTACCACGCATCTTTTTGGGATGTGGGAGGAAACCGGAGTACCCGGAGAAAACCCACGCAGGCACGGGGAGAACATGCAAACTCCACACAGGCGGGACCGGAATTGAACCCCGGTCCTCAGAACTGTGAGGCAGACACTCTAACCAGTCGCCCACCGTTCCACCATAAGAAAACTATCAGAATGATTTTTAATATAGAAATTAGGCAGCAATTGGGCCTCTGGAAAGAATTTTCCAAAAGTTTTAATGAACAAGTATATAATGAGTTTCACTTTTTGAATTGAAAGTTTTTGAACTTTTCTACCATACTGTAGTTTGTTAAGATGCACCTGCATTCATAGACATGTTTTGACATACAAAATTCTTGTATAATATACAAATTACAGTACAAAGTTAACATTAGTGTCGTTGAAGAGATTTATTTACACAGACTTTTCTAACCAAAATTTAATCATTGCAACTATATACTTAATTTCATCAATATTGTATTTTGGGCTACACGGTGTACTAGTGGTTAGCACATCTGCCTCACAGTTCTGAAGTTCTGGTTCAGGCCCTTCTGTGTGGAGTTTGCATATTTTCTCCATCGTTGTGTTCCCCCCCGCCCCCACATTCAAAAAACGTTAAAATCACACTGAAGTCATTCTTGTGTTTTGTTTCTAAAAACATTACATATTTTTGAAGGTAAATGCTAAAAATGTGTGCAAAGACTGAGAACAATTTCTTACTGAATTGTTGAGATATCGCTTAAAACTCATATTCACCGTCTCAGTTGGCTGGATTTCTTTTTGGGGGCGTCTAACACAGGGTCACACTAATGTCATAGGGAACCAGGGAACAGCATGAGTCGGCCCTCCCCAACTATATAACGAATGAGTGCCATCTATGGCTATTCGCTGGTTACTTAGTAGTAATAGCTTAGCTCATTTCTATCACCACTACATTGTGCAGTTAGCCATCAAGCCATGCCTACAACCCAAAAAAAAATGCATCTTCCTTGAGTTGTTTGTGTTATTTGGGAAAGTGTCTGTGTTGTGGTGACCCACGCAGCACGAGCCGATGGCGAGTTGGACGACTCCACTGCGAAATGGCCTGCTTCTAGCGGCCAGGCTGGTACTTATTAGCCACTAGTCGGCTTGTGGACTGGCGTTTGCTCCGTCCAGTACGCCACAGCTTTGCTCCATGCGCTGCACGTAGATCCACACAACAGACTTTTAAGAGAAAGATAACTACTTATTACATTCACTAGGCCACGAGCTAATGTGCTAGTTAGCTAAGGAGCTCGCAGAACCACAGCGGGGTTGTTTAATACATCAGCACCTCGCTCGGAGTGTTGTCTGTGTTAATCCCCCGCATAACAGAGAAACAGGAAAGTTAACTGTTAAGGCTTCTTTATACTTGTGCGGACGGCGACCGCGCTGACTTCACTGCGGCTGTCCCACGCGGAGTTTGCCTTTATACTCGAGCGCAACCCACACGCGCTGTTTTGAAAGTGTGCTGCAGTTCTCCTCCAAGTTGGGGGTGTCGCTACGGCTGGTATTGGATCGGACACCACAGGGTGGAGTCTCCTTTGCATTTTTGTTGCCATTTCCGGTAGCCGTTTTTACTTTCCTTTCAGTAACAAGGAACAAAGCAACAACAATGGCAACCGCAACAGAACAAATGGACCTAGATGACCAGATGACGTTTAATTATGCTGCAAAATCGATCGAGAAGGTGGTATCTACGACGTAGATGGTATGTAGAGCCAATGGGCACGCTGGTACGTCATCACAGCATGTGACTAAAACGGACCAATCAAGAGAGATGATCTCCACGGCGTTCGACTATTTTTGTCGGGTGCGCGGCAATCTACGCAGACAAGCTGCGCGGGGCAATTCGTCAGTCACGTGATGCAATGCGGGCGTTGTCGGCCGCGCGACCGGGGGAGTATAAAGAGGCCTTTACTCAGCCAGTAGCTGACTATAGGCACTTGAGCACACAGCATACGAGCGAATGCATTTATAATTGACAAGTGAAGGGCCCGTCTCCAGCACCTTCAGCGGACACATCCACACAGTCTTGCTGCTCGGGGGCTGGCCTTATTTTTCATGATTTCAGAGCCTTGTTGTATACGTTTTTTTTTTTTTTTTTTTTTTTTTAATTCTTTCAAATTTGGCAGGCTTTTTAAAAACACTTCTCTGTCGTGTGGCAAATGTACAAGACATTTTTTGGGGGGCCTCTTGAGTGGGTCTTTAAGTTCGTCAATGTGAGTGTGAATGCTTGTCTATGTGTGGCCTTCGGTAGACTGGCGACCAGTCCAGGGTGTACCTGCAAAATGGCCGACTTTCTATTCAATTTCATGCAGGCTCCTTAAGACTTTTTTGTATGTCCTGTTATGATAAATATGTCCACCCAATTTCACATTAATTAGTGAATCTGGCTTTGAGGGCTAAATTTCTTTAGTATCCTTTTTTATGGCAAATCCTCGAACTGATGCTTTAAACCAAAAAGGCTGACTTCCTGTTCAACTTCAGGGATAGGTCGTTGAAACCTTTTTCGTGCGTACTGTCATGATAGACCTTTCCACTCAATTTCATCTCCATCGGTGAAACTGGTTTCAGGGGAAAATCTTTTCCAACTTTCCGAGAGCCGCTACTAATTGAGTTTTTCGGTCGTCGTATAATGGACCAGATTTCCATGCAGAAATGGGTGGATTTCGATAATAAATTATTTGACAAAGAAATAACAAATACTAAAAAGTGGTATTTGTAAAAGCTACTGCACCATATTTATCCTGTATTTGACCCCCTCCAACATCAACATCTATGTACTCTTACTCACTGTCTTGACTTACTCCCTCTCTCTTCTCAGAGTTCAAGCTCCGGTCTCCTCAGCCCGCTGTTTGCCTTCTTGTATGCCTCTTCACTGTCTGGGGTGTATGAGGTAAATATGTCAAAGATTCCTATATTTAGGCCACACTTATGAGACAAAGCACACTCAATTCAAGTCAATTCGGCAAACTTGTACCGGCATCCACTTGCCGAACTGGCAGCATCCTCTCCGAATGTTACCATGATTCAATACATCAAATCGTGAAGAAAGCAGAGGAGGTTCAAGAGGGATCTGATAGCAGTAAAAGTGACCTGACTCTTTTAAGACTGGCCGGGGGTGAAGGGGGGGCGGGAGATTGGTCACTGTGTGGGAATCACTAGTGCACAAGGACAGGGAGAGCAGCTGCTGTCACTTCCAATGGCGTCAAACATTCCTTCACTGACATCACTGCCGGCTTGGACGTTTGTTACGGGATTGGATGAGTGTAAGCCCGGAGGGAATCATCCATTGTCACAGTCGTAGTAGTTGTGGGATGTTATCAGGTACATTGCAGTAAGTGAGAGCCTACACCATAGCTGCATTGTGGCGAGCTGACGAAAGCCTTATACTTCACTGTACCTGGACATTCAGGTTCCAGACACCTTTTCCCAGGTCAAAATCAAGCACTTGACGTGTGCTTTACCCAACACATAGGTCTGGGGGCCAGATGCGGCCCGCCACATTATTTTATGTGGCCCGCGAAAGCAACTCATGCTCGTCAACTTCCTTGATTTTTGCTCAAATCTGTACCTAAATTACAAATTGTCATAATAATAAACAATGTTATGATCTTGCATTTTTTTGTTACCAAACCCTTCTTCTACAGTAACTTAAACAATAGTTGAAAAACTATTATCCTTGTCTTCTGATGTCAAAAGTAGTTATCCCTCAATTTGTTGTGTAATGGTAATAATATGATTTGGTGATTAAACATTTATATGGTTTCACTGTTCTAACGGCCCTCTGAGGGAAATCATAACTACAATGCGGCCCGAGACAAAAATGAGCTTGACACCCCTGACCTAATAGCTGCAGTAAAGTGCATATTTCAATACACAGTGAATCCCCGTTTATTACGGGGGATACATTCCAGACGTTCCAGTGATAGGTGAGAAACTGCAATATGGTCAGAATATTTTGTAATAGTTTTACCCCTCCCACAGACTTTAAACTTACAAAAACACACTTTTTAAAGTATTCCTTACTGCCTCTTCTCATTCTCTCGTTAGCGCAGTTCTCCAAAGAAGAGGCAAATCATATTTGTTTCTTGCCGTCTGTCACTCCCAATTGAAGTTTACTGTAAAACAGACACAGAAAAGAAAAGAGAATTAAACATTGTATATTTAGATAGCAACCAAAACGTATCATTTCATCTAACAAAAGCTTTCTTAATGCGAAGATGTAGTGTGAAACATTATAGACAGGCTAATGGAAGCTAGCATGGATGTTACAGTAATTACAATCCTTCAAACAACTTCTACTTTAACACACGCAGCAGCAGAGCATACAACAATACTCACAAGCAGATATTCGCTCTGCTCTATAGGAACAATGAATACAGCTATTAATGGAGCTTGCTGCAGGTGGGGACCTTCTCTGCCTGTTCTTCTTGCTCTAAATTACACCGCATCTCTTCCAGTAGACCACAGTGCTGCCTTGCATGTTGAAACACAACGTGGTACTACACTGAAAGCATCCAACTCTAAATTCGTACTTGACTGTGTATTCTAAAAACACATTCGAAGAAAAAAAAAAAAAACTCGCGATATAGCGGGGGCACGTACGATGAACTGCAATATAACAGGGGAGCACTGTGCTGTATACTGTACATATTTAAAATCATTATCTAAAGCAGGAGTCCCCAGCCATTTTTACGCAACAGACCACTTATATGTACATTTTCTTTAATTAAACCACAACAAAACTGAGATAATTGTTTTTGGCAATAAAGAAAAGTGGATTGCTGTTAGTAAATAACTGAAGTCACTCTCTTTAAAAACCAAAGACCAAGTCCGAAACCTTGGTGTTCTGATAGATTCCGACCTGACTTTCAACAGTCATATCAAATCAATTACTAAAACTGCCTTCTACCATCTGAAGAACATATCCAGAGTGAAGGCTTGCATGTGTCAAGCAGACCAGGAGAAGCTCATCCATTCATCTCAAGTAGACTTGACTATTGTAATGGTCTTCTCACTGGACTCCCCAAAAAGAGCATGAAACAGCTGCAGCTCATTCAGAATGCTGCAGCTCGGGTTCTGACCAGAACAAAGAGGTCAGAGCATATTACTCCAATTCTAAAGTCTTTACACTGGCTTCCAGTCAGCTTTAGAATAGATTTTAAAGTTCTGCTATTGGTCTATAAATCACTAAACGGTTTAAGTCCTGAATACATGAATGAAATGCTAATGGAATATAAACGCAGTAGGGCTCTGAGATCGACAGACTCTGGTCAAATAGTGGATCCCAGAGTCCAAAGCAAACATGGTGAAGCAGCATTTAGCAATTATGCTGCACACAACTGGAATACGTTGCCAACAGAAGTTACGTCAGCCCCAAGTGTGCATGTTTTTAACTGCAGATTAAAAACTCTTCTTTTTTCCCATGCTTTCCAGAGCATTTCTACTTTTAAATGATATTTCTTGCACTGTACGCTGTTTTAATTGTATTTTTATTTTATTTTTTTCCCTCTGTGTTTTAAATGTTTCTAAGCTGTTTTTTTTTCCTTTGTTTTTAAATGCTTTTAATCATGTAAAGCACATTGAGTTACCTTGTGTATGAAATGCGCTATATAAATAAATTTGCTTTGCTTTGCTTTGCTAAACCAACATTTCCACAGACCGGCATAAAAAAATAAAAATAAATTACATACAACTAACCATTACGCTCAATGGATGTTTGTTTTTGCTCATTTTGGACAGCTTGGGAGGCTGATATTATATTGATATTACTATATCATGTGACAGAGACAAACGTTTTGACCTTTACACGCAAGAGGCACGCAGATGCAACTAATTTTCAAAATAAAACTTCTTCCAGCCTCTGATGGTCAATAAAATGTGTTTTGTTCATTTTCTCTGTGCCGCACAGACCCAAATGTCCCATGGACCAGTGCCAGGGTATATCACATTAGAAGGGATACTGCAAACAAAAACAAAAAAAAGACAAATTAATTGCTTGCATACAAATAGTTGGGTCTCTGGAGTGCCTGAAGGTGAAATGAACCACCAAACCAGACCCAATGCATGTGCCACATAGACGGATCCACTACATTAATTAATAGTGTAGTCCAGCCATCGCTTGAAAATGTCAGATCTTTGCCTGGCCTAGCTTCAAAGTCAGGGGCGGAGAAACTCAGTATGGGGGGTATTAAGTAAATTAGCCTGCTTGTGACATCATATTCTTGCTAGATTCGGAATAACTCACTCACAGACACATGGGAAATAGGCAGCTTACAAATATTTACTTGGTTGTGAAATTTGGGCAGGCACTCCAGACACCACACTATTTTTATACAATAAACTGTAATTCGGCCACTTGTTGATGAAGTGCTGCCTCCACCAGTAAAATGTCAGGCTTTCTCTGGGCATTTTCTGTTTGCCTAAGTGTTCAAATTATGGGCTCTTTGAGAACAAGTAGCCGCTTGCCTATAGTCGCAATGCCCTCGCTCCAGCCATGGTCACCGTAGTAACAAAAACCACATTGGAAATTGGGGAAAAATTGAGCCCCAAACAACAGTTTCATTGATAACCACATAATTAAGTGCACGTCCACAAAAACAGGATGCATGAAAAAGTCTCGAGAACCCATGCCTGAACTTAACCATTTTTGTTTGAAGCAGCTATTTTGGGTACAATCCAGGACTCGTACTTTGACAAACTCCTACTTGGTATTGTGCCCAAATGATCCCTAATTGAAAGTAGTTACGCTAGACAGATGGGCAAAGTTTTTTTTTTGGCCTACGTCAATACCATCTAATGTGGCCGCAGCGTGGTATCAAAGTCTAATAATCATTTCAAGGAGTTGCCATGAAAAAGGAAACCAAAACTAAACCAAAAAAAAAAAAACACCCCTTGACACCAATTACACCGATCTACATGAAATTGGGTGCACATGTCTGTCACAACAGGACGTACGAAAAAGTAAAAAAGAAAAAGAAATTGAAAACTCGGCTATTTTGGTTCAAAGCAGTCATTCTGCTGGCGTCTGATGTAATTACAGGTAGTTTTATGGTAGTGTTCAGCCAGGACAGGGACGTGTAATACTTTGGAAATAAGTTCCAGTTCTATTGTTACTAGATTTGTTCCTCTTCGCCATCATGCCAGTACCCTACTGTTGGCATCACTGCAACTAAATGTATATATTCTTTAGTGTAACAAAATGACTGAAACTACATTTTGTTCTTGCTCTCTAAAAATTACAATAAAGCAACTTGACTTTTTTGGCCTCTCTGGGGAAAAAAAGCATAGTTTAGACTGTTCATGGTCTGACTGTCATGACCTTCTCCCAATTACATGACAGCAGTTGTGATGTGTTCTCTTTGGCAATCGCTTTTGATCTGTCACAATATACTTGTTTCCACATTAGAAGGGCAGCCGTGCCAAGCAAGCAGTGTGTGGTGGGTTGTGTGTGCACGTGTGCATTTGTGTGTGAGCGCGCCCGCAAAGAAAAGACGCACGGAGGCTTCAACTGCCAAAGCACGTAAAATGCAATAATCTGTCATGATTATCCCAATGGGTGTGGTTATATAGGACATTGATCTTAAAATGAGCCCGCTGCTCACTGATTACTCTGCTGACCAGCTGAGGATGGAATGACCCCTCTGTGTGGACCACATAGGAAGCAACACAAATTGTGATATTGCTGTCGAGACATGCTTTACAGGAGACATTTTTCACAGTAAAAAATAAATAAATAAATCCATGGATCAAGCATTACAGCACAGTTTATTCTCTTTTTTTTAGCCTTGCTGAAATTAGCCCGTTTTTAGGGCCTGTCCTATCTCATGCAAAAAAAAAGCCACTGCTCACCCCACGCCCTCTACTACGGTGTGGCTATATGTTGAGCCTCAAGTCTAAAAAAGCGACTGCAAACTGCAGAGAAAAATGTAAACCCCCATAAAGATAGTACAAGCATAGGTTGTATTTTCACTTTTGGAGGCACCACTTCATCACCATCGACCAAATTCATTGATTCATCTTCCGTACCGCTTATCCTCACTAGGATCGCGGGCGTACTGGAGCCTATCCAAGCTATCTTCGGGCGAGGCGTGGGGTACAGCCTGCACTGGTCGCCACCCAATCGCAGGGCACTTATAAACAAACACATTCACACCTACGAACAATTTAGAATCTTCCCATCCACCAAATAACACTTGTCAATTAGTGTAGGCAAGAAAAAGCAAGGAAAGTTTATTTGTATGGCATCATTCATAGACAAGGCAAATCCACAGGGCTTTACAGAGAGAAATAAACAATTCAAAACAAGATTAGATGAAAAGGTCAAAGTCAAGTTAAAACCTGGAAATATAAGCAGGACAAATGAAAACAAACAAAAAACATAAAACGGCAAAGCCGTATCAAGTAAAAATCTCAAAATAAAACGAAGACAGTGAAAACAAAATCATATTTTTGATTGATGAGTGAACATTAAAGTTTTTCAAGCCAGGGTTTGGGAAAAACTCAATACGTCTGCACCCAACGACCTGAGGGGTTCCAAAGTCTTGAAGAGTCTTGAATTGTTAACTTTTTCCAATAAAGGATCTAGGCCAGGGGTTCTCAAAATTTTGTCGTCTGGGAAACCCTTACAGGGTAAAAATATTTGCAAGATCTCCTTTTAATCAAAAAAGTATTTAAACATACATGTAACTAGCATGTAGTTCCTCAATGCTTCAGGAATTTAAAAGTTTCCTATTTTTTAGATAAATCCAAATGTTATGTTATCAAATTATTTTTGGGGAGAAAAAAACTAATAAAGTTGTGGTTTTTGTTTAAGTCTAACTTTAACACAAAGCTGTATTTTGTCAGATTTAAAAAAAATAATAAATTTAATCTTAAGAGAATAGTCATTTTTCCAAGATAGCCATATTATGATATAAAAGTCAAAGTTTAACAAGGGAAGGAAGTCATATTTTAACAATTTCCAAAATACATTATTCTTATTGTAGTACAGCTTTTATTCTCGAAAAAATACCCTAACCCTTGTTCTCTGAAAAATAGAACAAAATTCTTTAAAAAATATATATATATGCCTTTTGTTCTAAATGAAATGAAATGAAAATGTCCTCAAAAGCAATGACAAATATGCAATATGCGGAAGACCCCATGACCAAACCGAGAAAAAAGGTTAGCAGACTTCCAGTGTACGTTGCAACAATGAGCATAACTACCGGTTGATGACATGGGGGCGGGAGTTAAATATTGTACATGTATATCCTTTATTTTACAAACATGAAATAATATAACTAAACACAAACAAAGGCTAAACATCAAATATTGTCACCCTTGATGGAATTGTAGACATTTAAAGTTCCTGTACGTGTGCTTGGTTCCGGACTCCTGCAGCAGGGTTCCGGCATCTACCTGTGCCGGGAGGAAGTGCCTTTACCCGTTTTGCAGAATGCAGAAGTAAGTAGCGTATATACCCTAAAAAACACTTCATTGGCCTAAAAAAATAAATAAATAAAACTTAACTGGTTGTCAGATTTGTGTGCTCAGAGCTTTTAAGTAGCCCAAAGCTAAGGTTGTGAGGAGTAATTGTTTTAGTCATGTTTGTTTTATTGGTATGCCAGTCCTCATATAGAGATATGCATTTTTAAATAAGACATAGCAGGGGCATCGCTAGATTTTGATGTTTGGGGTCAGGGTGGGTATTTTTTGGAAACCCTAATTTATTTTAGGGGGTTGAACATCAGGACTAAGACAATAATACTTTAACATTAATAAAAAATACCAAATAATTTTGGGGGGGGCTTGACAAGTTTTTAGGGGGGCTTCAGCCAGCATAAAAAAGGCCTAGCGACGCCACTGGGGAATAGCGATTCATTGGAAATTATCTTGCAGACCCTCAAGCTATGGCTCACAGACCCCCCACATCCCCCCCTGTTTGAGATCCACTGAAGTAGGCTATTTCGTCAAATGCATACACATTGTCTACACATTTAATTAACTTTTTGGAAAACGATGCATGGATGGTAATGACCCCATTATGCAGAAGGTACAGTATATGAAGGTGTATGAATGTGTTGATCCAAATTAGCATGGGCATTGTAGTTGAATCAAATTAGCTTTACAGTACACTTCCCTTTTGAATAGCAAGCAAAGCATCGAGTCATCACAGGGACGTAATCCCCTGTGTAGTTGTTTACCAAAAAAAAGGACAATTTATATAATGACGATTTGGTAGAAGCAGCTAGTGTTGGGGAAGTGCATTAAGATGTCATTTAGCTGATGGGAAGAAGCAAATAGTAGCTGGGCGTCAGGAAATCCAGGGGTGCCCTAAAGTCCCGACCCCCCCAACTCCCCACCGGCTACCCTACCAGTAACCTCTGCCCTATCCAGTTTAGCCAGCGCTGGGGTTAATTCCATGTCCTGAAGCTGAAACAACAGGATCACAGCCACAGCACTAATACTCAATAGACACTGACCTACTTTGTTGGATTACGCAATGGGGGGAAAAACTGATCCGCTGTCCTAATGCCAGCAATGAAAACGATCTAATGGTTCTAACTGTTTTGTTTAATCTCAGAGCATGCTCGCGTTATTTATTTCTCATTACGGGAATGCAGTTTCTGCTGATGGGATTAAATGGCCGCTCTGGCTCCCTTTCATGCGCTGACCTCCCGACGTAATCACAGTCAAAAAACCATCTGGCCTGGACACTCTTGTTGTGCGTCCCTTGTTTGAGTCTCTTTTTTTGTGCACAGTGATAGTGATTACTCATCCACACTGGGGCTTCGCAACAATTTGAACTGGGAGACGGCGGAAATTTTTGTGATTGCGCTTTTCAGGGGAAAAAAATATGTCACAGTCGAGAGGTCTCGGGTTCGAAAGTCGTACTCGCATAGGTTTTATTCAGGTACTATACAGGCTTCCTCCCACACTCCAAAAATATGCATGTTAGCTTCATTGAAGGCTCTAAAGTGCCAATAGGTGTGAATGGCTCGCTGTGTATACGATATGCGCCTTGCCATTGAGCTCAACACAACCCCACAAAATGTACTCAGTTGCACCCCCTAAAGGTAGAAAAAAATAATCAGCCACCATTACCAGTTTCAACAATGAAAGCCAAATTTGGTTGTCAAATCTAACACAGCAGAACCTAGGAAAAAGTCTCAAAGTCCCATGCGCTGAATTGAACAGGAAGCCGGCCATTTTGGTTTGAAGTAGCCATTTTGGGGAATTCCAGGATCGCACCTTGGTTAAATCCTTCCGTTTTCGATAGCGTTTTTATGGGTAAAATGGAGTCTATCCAAGCTGACTTTTGGGCTTGAGGCGGCGTATCCCGTGGACTGGTCGCCAACAAATCACAGGGCACATATAGACGTTGTTTGTCTATATGGGCCCTGTGATTGGTTGACGATCACACTGACATACACAGGCTCGTACTTTGACGAACGCTTACGAGGGAATTCACTCAAATGAGGTGGTTGTTGTTGTTTTTTTGTCATTACATTTTTCAGAAAAAAAGATGTCTCAGCACAGCGCGATAGTGATAAGCATGTCTGCCTCACAATCGAGAAGTCCTGGGTTCGAATTTCAACCCGCTGGAATTGGCATGTTCTCCCTGTGCATGTGTAGGTTTTCTCTAAATTGTTGATAGGTCTGAATGTAGGAGTGAATGATTGTTTGTTTATATTTTCCCTTCCATTGACTGGCGACCAGTCAAGGGTGAGCCCTGCTTCTCTCAGCAAAAGTCAGCTGGGATAGACTCCAGCTCACCTGCAGCCTTAATGACGACAGAGGCTATTCAAAAAAAGTGGATGGATGGATGCCTCCGGATTGTTTCTCATTGGCTACATTGAGCTTTTGGAATAAAACCAACAAAAACGTCATTTGAGGCCCGCCACAAACAACTTGTTGGCATGCTGTCTACTTCTTATGCAAATGAATTAAACAGACGCGTGAGCGCCTGCTGCTGGCGCGCAACAAGCACAATCCATTTTTCTGCTCCATTACATCACCACCAGGGGGCACTTGATTCCTGGAGCGTGCCAGTGTTTGTGTTAGACAAATTGCCACAGAGGCAAGGTACTGTGCTCAGCCAAGGGAAGGAGGCTTTTACAATCAGCCTCCGATGACCCACGTCTGATTTTATATGCACGTGATCTGCTCCACCGTGGGAGCCTGCGCGTGACCATGAAAGCTTGTTCTTGGATGAGACTCATTAACAAGCAACCATAATGCCATTAAATACAGCTATAGGCATGTCATAAATAATCAATTACAATACACAAGTCATTTCCGAAAATGTTACATTGAAATAATTCTGTTTTGTGTCATGAAATGTGGTAACGCAGACGCAGTGCCAAGGGAAGATTACTGCTTGCTTGGGAGGTGAGTCTCTTCACAAAAAGGAGTACCAGGTGATGCGAAGGCCCTCGGGGAATCCATCCATCCATCCATCAATTTTCTGAGCCGCTTCTCCTCACTAGGGTCGCGGGAGTGCTGGAGCCTATCCCAGCTGTCTTCGGGCAGGAGGCGGGGTACACCCTGAACTGGTTGCCAGCCAATCGCAGCCCTCGGGGAATCATTTTTTTATAATTTTTCAGATTAATTAATACTTTTTTGAGGCCTCAACATGGCCGAAAACAGCAATTTTTGCAAGCATGTCTCCTGATGACAAAATACTGTATTTTAGGTCCCGAAAAAGAGACAACAAACAACAAAAATACCGCATTGCCTCAAAAATAATGATGTTTTTTCCCGGCCCCATGGCTCCCATCTCTCCCTGACTGGGCTCTGAGTGCTCTACCTGCACGGAGAAATACGCTGCCTTCCAGTGATACTATATGGTATAAATACACATTTCTTAATTTCAACTACTCAATACCAACACACTATTATCATTAAAGTCTTGATTTTTGCTGCATTATTCATAAGTCACTATTTATGTTGTTAGGTAGGAGTTAGCAGATATTTCTCCTAGCCGATAAACGATTCAGGCGGTAACACTGTTCTCTGTTTGAATTGGAATCAGAGAAATTAGTTGTTGGATACGGAATCCCACACATGACATCGGAAAGAAAACAAGCCTATTAACATTATAGAGAGAGATTTTACATTCACATATTATATTCCAAGTATTCATAAAACTCGAGTCCCCAAAAATAGGTCCAAGTTCGATTTAAATAACCTTTATCAGATTTGACTTTACCAAAAACTGTTGTGCTTTTTTTCCCCAGAAATGTGGGAATTCAATTGCATTGCAAATGTACAAACAGTGAAATTGATCTTTCCTGGCTGGGCGCTCAGCACCCCTAAACCTCTGAACCTAGAATCGCCCAACAGTGGTTCTTTCCCAGTAGCAGCTACTGTATGTGCATCTAGGATGTTTTCGCTGCATGTTTCTGTACTTTTGGTGTCCTATAAATTTTATTCCATGACTGTAAACAGTAACCCATGTGGCGAGAGGGTTAGTGACGACCATCAAAACCTCTATTTTCCTCATAAATGTTCTCACGTTGAGGGAACAAATTTCGCTGTAATAGGTCCACGTTTAAACGACCGTATACCTTTAAGTTCAGAGAGTTAAACCCGGGGTTGAAGCAGTGCATGAATTATTTGCCGGGAGAGGAAAAAGAAAAAAAAAAAAAAAGGCATGATGCATCTTTTAATGTTTGCACCCACTGCAGAGTGCGGAGCCTACAAATGTCACATCCTCTCAGCGTCAAAAGTAATTGGTCAAGCTGCACAACAGGCCGCGAAGGGGGTAATGAGGCGCTTTGCTGCTGTAACAGACTAAAACGACGCACGTTGCATGAGCTAATACACGTCGCACGAGTACACACCACAGTTACAGCGTCTAATCATATTAAGCCAAAATGATTCTCCACTTTTTTTTTTTTTTTTTTTTTAAACACCAATGAAACAGCCACCACCGGACAGCCATATTGTTCTCATGCTAACCGTTCTCTTGCTAACCGCACATATTTTACAAAAATCTGATGGTACACCATCCATTACAAATGTCACAAGGAAGTATCAACCTTCTCACAATGATGTCACACATACTTCCGGGTGGCAAAAACGCTAGTAAACAAAGCGTTACATGTCATTGGACAAAGGTGGAGCAACAGGGTACAGTATTTGCGCTACTTACTTCTGTATTCAGCAAAGCAGGTGAAAGAAAGTACTTCCTTCCGGTTCAGGCAAATGCCGGAACGCTATAGCAGGAGTCTGGAACAACGCGTTCGTAGGAACTTCAAATGTCTCCAATGTCTTTTTTTTTTTTTTAAATCACAGATGTCAGTGCAGAGCCACCAAAGATGACAATATCCAATGTTTAGGCTTCGTTCTTGTTTACATTTATCATATCATATTCGTATAAATAAAGGATATACATGTTGTCCAAAGACACCAGCCACAAAGAAAACTAAATATTGCTTGAATTCAAACAATCACCTCATTATTGCAGCATACACAGGAAGTCCGCTAACCTGTTTTCTGGGTTTGGTCACGTGACATTCCGCAGATGGCAGACAAAGAAAATGGTAAATGGCTCGGAGAAGAATAAAATCATCATTTTAGTGCGAAGTGTCAGTCAAAAAGATAATGCTACAAGAGGTAAACTGCATGAAAAGGAAACCTCTTTCTCATTTTTGATGAAAACACGGTACTGTATTTTTATGTTATCATGATGGTGATACTTGGAGAGGTGAGTATTTTTTGTAGTGTAAAAATTTGGACAGCCACTGGCCTATGACTTCTCAAGTCAAAGAAACAGGGTATGTATCTTCAGTGATGTTATTCCGAGGGAGCTGAGGCGTGACATTGAAGCGTAAAGGCCATTATGGGGGACATGAAGAAGTTGGGGGGGATGGTGGTGTGCACTGGACTCTTAGTGCGTTGCCTCCCGGGCTGCAATGAAGAGAGTGACAACAAAGGAAGCAGCTGATGCGCTCCAAGTGGCCCTTCGCCACTTTGCCTGCTACGTGCGTCTTCGTACCCGCCAGAGATCACATGTCAACTCTCATGAGTAGCGCCTCATGTGAGCGCACACATGTGGTTTAGGTCCAGGGTCAGCCGCAACTTCAAATAATGACTTCAAAACGTGGCTCAATGCATGCCATAACAAAAGTAATTAGATGCAGTTTTAAGATGGGATGCAAGGACTTCATATTGAAGGGATGGAAGTATGCCATTTCAGCATGGCTCCTCATACAGGGTCAAAATGTGACCATCAGAAAACCTTTATACCCCTGGAGGGCTTATAATCAGAAAAATTAATTCAATTTAAACTTCAATTTGAAACTTTTAAATTAAACAGAATTAAAAAAAATAATATTAAGAAAAATATAAATTTGCAGTTGCATTTAAATATTAAATGGAAATGTAAAAAAGAAAGAAATTGTAAATAAATTAAAAACCATCCATCCAGCCATCCATTCATGGATGGATATCAAATTGAAGTTTAAATATTTTAAATTAGAATTAAAATAAATAAACAATTTGAAATTAAATATATATTATAAAATAAATAAAATGAAATTAGAGTTAAAAATGAAATTACAAATAATGAAATTAAATAAAAAATGCATTTGTAATTGATTTAGGTAAAATACATTGGAAATGTAATTAACAAATACAAAATGTAATAAAAACATGGTTTAAAATTAAACAAAAAAAACCACAATTTCTATTTAAAGAAATCCATATTTTATCGGGAAAGTACATTAAATCAAATAAAAACGTAAACGATACATTCAAATTTTAAATATTACATCAACTTGAATTTTAAATGTAATTTTACATTAGTCTAAATAAATAAAACATTTTAAATTAAATAAAATATCCAAAATAAAATTGTAATTAAAATGTTATTAAAAATAAATGAAACGCAAACTGCATTTGAAATTTATATTTAAAACTGTCATTAACAATTTTATTAAAATTAAAATGTTATTATGTTTAGTAAAAAATAACTACAATAACTAGAACTGTATAACAATTTAAAACATTAACTTAAAAAAAAACATGTTTTAATGAACATTTTCTGAATTGTCATAGAAGTGCAAAAGCAAATCACTTTTAAGATTAGACATTAAAAAACACTCAGACGTAGTTATACGAAGGTTTAAAAATAAGTGAACCTCTGTTAGTTGTCAAAACTATTTAAAAAAATAAATAAAATAAAAGCTGTATATCGCAAAAGTGGATCTGCATTTTGAAGGTAAAAATCAAAGCTGCTCTATAAGAAAGATGTGGGAAAATGTTGCACACCAGGTCAGTGGCTAATTAGGTCAGAGGACTGTACGTGACCCAGACATGGGTGTCGTCCCTGAGGGTCATGGGCCAGTCAGGCATGAGGTCCCAAGCGAACGCCTCTGATTTGACCCCAAGTAAGGTGGCCGGCCTGCCTGGCTGGCCTTGAGCCCCTAAGGTGTGATCTCTGACACAAGGCACAGACTGAGAAGAAGCCCTTAGTTCACACCGATAGTCTGCTACACTTTTGGTGTGCCACCATTTATGTTTGTCTCATTTTAAACTGACACTAAATTGATTTTCTTGAATTATGTCAATGTAAAAAAAATGTGCATCTGTACACGTTATTTAAGGTTAATTTAATCCAAATTAAGATTTTACAATAAACAAAATGTGACTATCTAAACCTATCACTGAAACTAATCCAATGCAAAAGACCAATTACAAATTTGTCAAATTCTGAAGAAAATATGAAAAAAATATATATATTTTAAAATAATATCTAAATAAATAAATAGCCATCCATCCTTTTTCTTTAATGCTTATGTTCATTAGGGTGACGGGGGTGCCGGAGCCTATCCCAGCTGACTGCAGCCAAGAGGCAAGGGGGCCGGGGGATGCACCCTGCACTGGTCGCAGGGCATGTGTCGACAAACAACCATTTGCGCTCATATTCACACCTAACTAATTTGGTCTTCAATGAACTTAGAGTGCATATTTTGGGAATGTGGAAGGAAACCAGAGTACTTAGAGAAAATGCAAACCCTACACAGGAAGTCCAGAGCCAGGATTTGAACCCCCAACCTCAGAACTGTAGCACTGTCGTAGCTATAAGCAGTCCATAAACAGTACACAAGATTTGACTCCTTTAATTGCTTCGATATCAGTTTGTGTTTCTTTTTGCTGCATTTCCTTGACATCGCCTTGCCTCCTGTCACCTCTCGTCGCAACTTGTTCGAGTGTGAACGCCCTTTAACCAGTGATTTCAACTTTACAGAACCATCACTGAAATATTTTCCCCACTGTGTTTTGCTCTAAGGAATCACAAAAGCAATTCTGACTGAAAAGCCCTGAACCTTCTGACTGGCAGTACGACACACACGCGCGCACACACATAAACAACTGGGAATGGCTCCATTGTTGAGGCCTCCTGCAGTGACAGAAAATATTTGTCAGGGTTTGCCCATCAAGGACATGATTTATAAAAGTTGTTACAGGAAAAAGGGAGGAAGAACATAAACAACATCACAAACATGATGAAAGAGTAGTACGACAACAACTGCAACATCCCACTATTTTCATCATATATTTGTTAAAGAAGACATGCAATTTATAACAGTTTCCAGCTTTTTAAACATATCTGTGACACAAGTGTTGTCTTGATGAAATGTGTCTATTTTGAGGGTGGTCCTGTCTCATGCTCACCTCGCCCACTCGGCTGCGGGTTGTGCCGAAGCCTTGTGCAGATTTCATTTCCGCTAGGGCTGGAACTAGGGTTTTGTTATTCGTTAAGCCCAGAGTAAAAAAACAAAACAAGTGTGCAACAAAATAGAAAACATTGGTTGTATTTTCACTTGTGGAGGCAGCACTTCATTGCCAAACCACCGAATTACAGTCGTCTATAAGTATGCAGATCGATGTACAGTATGTGTCGCATGCAGCGGACACATCGCCAAATATCCACCATGTCAACAACTTCACCGAGCAACCATGTATGTGCCGCTGATCAGAAGTTAACTGATGGCTAAAACTAATCGGTACATTCAATAAAACTCAATGCAGCGCTGGTTACCTTATGACTTTGACATGATAGCAGGGAATTTATACCTGTGGGGAATGTGTGTGTTTCTGCATGATAGTAATACAGACATTGCAGATACTTGTGATACTTGTGACTAGTCACTCTGGATATTCCCCCAACCTAGCTGATCAAGTCGTGTGGAGAGGGTGGGTGGGGGTGTTAGTGTAAAACAGAATAGCAAAAAAATCCCAAAAGAAGAACTTGTTTTGAATAATTCATGTAATTGTCATTTGCCTTTTTGAAATCATATTTTTGTGAAAATAACTGGAGATTTTATTTCAAGGACATATCTCTCAGCCTTACAAAATGTGTGCATGATTTGTATTACATTACAGTACAGTATTTTGCGAGTAAGTGAAACTCAGTTTCCCCAATGTGGCATAACAGCACAGTTTTAGACGATTTAGAATGCTAATTTTGATGTATCATCATCATCATCATCACTGGTTAAGTGTACGGTAAATGTATGCATTCTAAATGGCTCCTGGAGCACAATCCTCATCAGTCATAGTCGAGCAATAGGAACAATATATAAAAGCACCACTAGAGGTCCCTGTGTTGAACACAGTACTGTAAAAGGTGGTGAGATTTGGCTTTAAAAGAAGCTGTGTTACATCGCTTGTCCTTCTCACACAATGATCTTTTAGAAGAATTTGGAGCAAGGGTTTCAAACTTTTTGGATCATTTACAAGGGAGAAGCTATTCCAAGGAGTCCCTCATCATCCCAATGCCAGTTAAATAGAACTACCATGTGTACCATTAAATGCCATAGGAATTTAAAAGTGGCCTTTTTCTGTGGTAAAAGTGGTAGACAAATTAATTTTTTTAAAGAAAATTATTTGCAACGTGATGTAAATGAAGGTACTTTTTCAGAAGAAAAAGTCACAATCATTACAAAGACATTTTGTCGGAATTGTCTTAATTTTACGAGAATAAATTCATATTTTTCCAAAACAAAGTCATAATAATTTCATATTAAAGTCAAAGTTTAATGGAAGACGAAAGTGATATTTTAGCAAGCCAATTCAACATTTTATTCTGCAAAAAACAAATTTTTTCTACCCAAAAAGACTATATTTTCGAAAGAATATGCCTTCAATCCTATATTGCAAACTATTCTGTGGACCCCGAGCTACGGCTCAGGGAGTCCAGCGACCCTCATTTAAGAACCACTGAGTTACAGTAACACAGTCAACAATATGGTCCGCTAAATGACCAAACCAGTATAGGAGCACAGTAAGAGGGCAGTGGGGTTTTTTTCTTTTTTTTGGGGGGGGGGGGGGGGGGGGGTGTTATGCGGGCGGGCTGGGGGTCTAACGTTAACGAGGGACTTGCCAGTCAGCCCAGGATTAAATAATCCCTGGCTCGGCATTTTTTTTTCTTTTGCTGTTTGTGTGTATATTAACCTGTGGTTGAACCCTCTTTAGTGGCAACCTCTCGCCACAAAGTTCAGTGAACATTCAGCACAGAAGCAGCAAGCATGTCATCTCGCATCTATTTTCCCACGGGGGAGACGGCAGCATCCAGCCTGCGTGTGCGTGTGTGTAGTTCTCTTTCTCTGTCTCACTTTCACACACACACACACACACGCACGCACACACACAAAGGTGTGCTTTGGAGGAGAAAAAAAAAAAAAAAAGCACATATTCTCCACACACTGATGGTGCATGTAAGTGAGATGATTCCATAGAATGCCCCGGTGCTGACCTCGCCATTTTCACTCATGCCTAATGATCTCATCACACCATGCACCGCATCACTCTCACCCCCTCAGAGGTCTGCAGAGCAAAGAGAGAGATGAGCAGATATGGTTAAAGTGTGTAATTATTTCGTTTCTGAGCGCTCCCTCCTTCGCGTGGACGGAGGGCCAACATGAACCGAATGCGAGGCGGGCAATTTAAAAGGTCGGACTTCAAGTCTCGTCATACCACAAGAGGCGATGGTGACAAAATTACATGACAGCCATGTTTACACAGTAGTATACACTGACTTATAATAAAGAAAATTAGCTCACTATTATATAAAAACTAAATGAAAGAGATTGTAATGTAATAAACAGCTGTTATAAAATTTTATTTCTATACTTACTGCCGTATTCATGAGTTGCATGGATGCCTTTAAGGGGCATGGCCTAGTGAGTGACATCAGAAGCTGAAGTCAGGTCAACTGGTTAGTCTGTGTGTGAGCATCTGTGCGTGAGTTGTGGCCTATAGCAGTTCCTTGCAAGCGTTCTCATTATGTATTTGAGTGTTTGACTGTTTTTTTCCATTCAATAAACTGCTGAAAGCGCAACGGCAACTGTGGCTCACCTTATCCACATGCAAGGTTACTACTATAGTACCTTAATTGTTCCATTTTCTTTTTCGCTTCACTTTCACTTCAAGCTTGCTTAGAGCTCAAATTTTAGCTAGCGACACGAAGCAAAATATTGAAGGTTTAAAAACAAATGGTTTGTTTGTTGGCATTAGTGTCAGTCATTGCTGAGTCGTTTTATGTTGTATTTCACTGCACCCAATGATGACTGGCTTGAGCAGATGGAATAGCGTTGTTGTGTAGTTCAACATACTTTAATATTGATTGTTGGGCAGCAGTGCGATTGGCTGGCATCCAGTATAGGGTGTACCACGTCTCTCGCCCAGCACACCCATGACCCTTGTGAGGATAAGCGGAGAGAGAATGGATGGATGGATACTGGGCAGCACAGTGGGACTAGTGGTTAGCATGCGTTCGTCACAGTTCTGAGACTTTGGGTTCAAATCTTGCCCCAGGCCTTCAGTTTAGCATGTGTGTTTTTTACTGTTCATTTAATAAATGGCTGAAAAGTGCATTGGTGACTGTGGTTCTCATACCTCACATGCAAGGGCATTATAGAAAGTAATTGTACGGTAAAACCACTAAAAAAAAAATTACTTGGGGGGGGGGGGGGGGGGGTTTACGCGATGATGTGGGGCAGCAACTAATGAACCCATGGATTCATGGATGACCCACTGTAGAGTACAAACTATGATCCAAAAACATATTTCAATCTCATTTTCCAACATTAACTTAAAAATAGAAGATAGAAAAATGGATAAATAGAAAAATATGGTTTGTTCTGACAAAATGACAAAGACTTCTAACTTCCACTAACAACCCATGCTAAACCTAGCTCGTCACGTGTATCACTTCAACATACTTTCTTGACACTTTTCTATTTTGAGCGGCCTTTTGCAGCATTTTGTGGAATTTTAGGGCATTTCAGAAAGTGCATAGAAATCGTCAGCGGGTGTGGATAGGTTCCACCGAAAAAAAATAATTTGTGAATTTGTGAATAGTGAACCATGAATATGTGGGGGATTCATGAATTCTGAAGCGGCCTTCAATAAGCCTTGGTCTAAATCCTATTGAACATCCCCTTCAAACTTCATTTCACTTACGAGGAGTGCAATATATGGAAAGTTACAAAAGCAATGAATGTGCAACAAAATATTACACTAAGCACAGAGGCAATATGACCATCCGGGGGGAGTAATTAAAACAGGTCAAAACAGCATTTTTTTTTTTTCCTTTTTTGTATTTCTGATACCACTGAGAATCAATGCACATTGCTCGCAATTAGCCATTAACCCTTCGAACATCCATAAACTACACATGTGCTTTTTTTGATAATCCATTGTCAGAGGATTAACGGGTTAATTAATCAGAGACAAGAATGAAATTATCTTATGTTCATTAATCTATGCAAATTACAGACTCTTGGCGGTTTTCACCTCCTATACCATCATTTCCTGTATGGTGAGGCACTGCAGGCGTCGTATTCTATTTAATTTGATCTAAATGTTGTATTGTTCAACTAAAACGTTTCCTAAATCATCTGAAAATCTTTTGGGGTTGGGGGCTAAAATTACACAAGCTCCAAGAAGTAATTTCCATCCTCATGAAATACATTTTGGCATCTCCCATTTGTCTTAGCAGCCCCATTTTCTTCCAATGCTTAACCTGAAGAAGCCCGAAGACCCCTTGAGCAAACACCACATGCATTTCTCTACACGATTGTATTTAAGCGACCCAATTCTCTCACTTCATTTCCAGAGGCACGTTCGGATTATCATCCCGCCGACCGCTCGGAGAGTTACTCTCGTTGACACCGTACAGCTCATTTTATAAGATCAACATTAAGATTCATGAGCAAGCTGTAGAGGTTTAGATGCTGTTAACACATTCTCGCTCGTCCCCAGGGAGTCATTACAAGCACTTCTCTAACACAGGTACAAATAGTGTGTTGCATCCCAACAAAAAGACCCCAGTAATGTTGGTGCAGGCATAATGCGAGGGTGATGGGTGATAGTAAAACGAATCATGCCGTGAGGTAGAAATTGACCACCAGATGTTAGTCATTCTATGTGCAGCTGTTAGACTGTTAATTTGCCTGAGAAAAAAAAACTAAACTATAAAGGTGCAAGCTACCACAATGGAAATAAATAACGCAGCCAAGAAGGTCTTACGATTTGGAGTTGGACCCACATTTTGGCATCACTTATCCCAAAAGAACAGCAAGTTTTCAGCAAACGGTTAATGTGAAGTAGTTTTATTGTAATATTGTGTAGCTTCTCTAGCCTCTCATGCTTGTGTCACTTGTTTCGTTACTCTTTGACCTTCTTTAGCAATAGAGGCGAGGATTAGTTGCTCAGAAGACCAGCTCCACACTTAAGCCGTGGTAGCTAGCCAACCCCCTGTAGCCAGTGAAGCGCAAGTTAGTTTAGCACTTAGCGTTCCCTCAGCACATCCCAAGCAGCTGGTAAACCAGGGAACCCAGGTAACTGTTTGGTAAATGTGATGTACTACCAAAAGAATTTCAGGAGCCAAGATGTCTGCAAGCCATAGGCCGAGTTGCATTGTTTAGAGAGTAGCGTGTGGCTAGCGCACGAGGCACTTCCTGTCGCTGACCTAATACTGTATGTTCCATGTGTAAACTCGTACGAAATGTCCCGAAAATGAAAAATCATTTACCGTTATAATAATAATTTCATAGGTTGCATGACTGTTTTGAATGTTAAAATGATACTTAGAAAGGCCCGGACAGTGTTCCCCCACTAAACCAGTGTCGTGTTTTTTATGTTGTTGTTATCTGTTTGTTCGTTTGTTTGTTTGTTTGTTTTTCATGGGTTTTTACAAGTGCTACGAACGAATCTGTGGGGATTCAGATTGAATAGCGAATCAAAATGGAAAAAAAACAAAACAATCCTGAATCATATTGACATTCAAATGAAAACGAATCATAGTACATATTTTACTCTGACAAGAGCTGCAATGCTTTTGTTTACTTCCGCTGCCATTTTGATTTAAACTGCGCATGTACGCATTGCAGCTTCACTGAGATCTCCAATGAGCTGCACGGATAACACGGGAGCGGAAAAGGAGCCGGCGCTGGAGAGGGGATGGCGGCGTCGCAGCAAATTTAATGGGAGAAAGTTGAAAGCTGTTGCGCGACTAAGTAGCCAGCAGGATAAGTAGCATTAGGCTAGCTGGAAAGGCGCTAGCTTAGGCCGGTCCACAAGGATTTATGACTCCAATGACGAGCACAAAGCAGACCCAGCTGGGTTTCTTCTACCTGTGACCAAGGGATCCTTGTTAAAGTAAACTGAACTAAATAGAAACACTTTTCTGTAACGAGACACAGCAGCTAAAACGTGTCCGTCAAAACGTGTCCGTCAAAACATGCCAGAGACCTCTCTTACCAGTTCACTAGATTGTTTTGAGTTTTTAAATATCCAATTGTATGTTTCATTTGTTGGACTATTTTTGGGGACTAGTACAAGGAGCAACAATTCGATTGTGATTCACTGTGTCACTGTTAATACGAAAAGTGATTTATAGTGCGCGATTCCGAGCACTCGTTTTTACTGTGTACTGCACTTACTGTAGTGCCCTCACAAGTGGGAAAGGAGAGCCACAGTCACCGATGCACTTTTCAGCAGTTTATGGAACGCTGGAATGGAATTTTATGGAATTTTTTGTGTGTGTGGTCTCGACGGTCTCTTTAATGCTAGCTTTTCTTTTATGATTTTTATATGATCTCAATATCACAGATTTTCACCTATTGGGGGTGGGTCTGAAATGTTTCCCCTGCGATAAACGGGGCTTCACTGTACTTAAAAGACGCTGCGGCACCATGAGTTGTCCTGCTATGAATAATCAAGTAATAAGATGTTTGCACACCGTGACGTCTTTCTAGCGCAAATCAGCTGTAGCAAATCAAGAGCTACTTAGTGCCAGTCATAAATGAAATGCTTAGACTACCGCAAGCCGTGATTTTGCAAACTGGCGAGCTTGTAAAAACAAATCAGAAAGGGCCCTTGTGAAAAGCCCCCGTACGTTCCTGATGAAGGGTTAAGTGGGGCTAGTACAGGTTTGTTTGGCTGCATAATGCTCGCCATCATCACCGGCAGCAGCAACAATGTGTCTTGAAAGTCGGCTTATAAAAGTTTGATGAAACTTGGAGAGCTTAAGTGATCTTCTCCAGCTCTGCGCTAGCCCCGCGGCAAGAAGGATGTCTGCTTATATTAATTTCATGGAGTTTAAGAGGTCACCAAACTCATTTGGAGAGTCTTACTCATTTATGAACTCTGCAGCCTCTCTGTTCTGCAGCGCTTCGAGCCACAGGCCCCGAAATGCTTACATTTACAAGGAATATCACCGAAAAAAAATTAGGTGTTGTGGGTTTGGAGTTTGAAGTACAAGGCGATGAATGAAAATGCACTTTGCAATGACATTTACCTGACTTTAAATGAAAAGTTAGGCACAATTTTATCTGCTTGTCGGGAATTGAGGAGCTGCACCCGGGGAGGGTGGCTTTCAGATAAGGGCTTTGGGCGGAAAATTGGTTTATCCAATATTCACAAGCTTTGCAATAAGACAATGGACTTCTCAGAATGCAGCTTAGCTCTGTAGCACTGAAACCCTGAGAGTGAAACCGAGTAAATGAGCTCACTCACCGGTCTTTACTCACAGACAGGCCGTTCCGACAATGGAACTTGGGAAATTGGAAATTCCTTTCAATTAAAAATGAATCTGAGGTACTCAAACAGGAAGTGGTTCAGGCTCAGCTTGAAGGTTAATCTCATGATACAGTCTCCGATGGACTTGGCCCCGAGTAGCCTGACAGTCACTCTGCAGCCCGCTTGACGCACCACTCGAACCCTTTGAAAGCCTACTTTGTAACTGTCTTACCCCATCTCATGCTTGAAACCAACGAGATCTGACCGGAGGCAGCAAAAGTACACAGTAGAAAAAAACAGACACTTGTGGTAAAAATACTTCGGTGAAAGTAGAAGTACTTATTCCACTTACAGTAATTAAACAAAAGTCAAAAAGTCCTGACTTTGAAATGTACCTAAGTAAAAATGATTTTTACATTGAATTATATACCAAATAGTTTCTCTCTTTTATCAACTTGGACAGTGCTCGAATTGAGAAGGGGGATGGGGGGGGGGGGGGGGGGGGGGGGTCAATGGACAAACTATCAAAACAACGAGTTCCCATAGCTTTACTAACTTGTGAATTGACCCACAAAAAAATCTTAAATTAGCTAATGATGACAACTAAAACGATTTACCTGTCGGCCTATAGGTTTTTTCCAATAACTTTAACTCCCGTGTATATGCAATGTAGCCAGACTATTCATCCATCCATCCATTTTCCGTACCGCTTATCCTCACTAAGGTCAGGGGTGTGCTGGCACCTATCTCAGCTAACTCTGGGCGAGAGGGGCGGTACACCCTGAACTGGTTGCCAGCCAATTGCAGGACACATACAGTATAGACACACAATCATTCATTTTAGAGTCTTCAATCAACCTACCATGCATGTTTTTGGAATGTGGGAGGAAACTGGAGTACCCGGAGAAAATCCACACAGGCACGGGGAGAACATGCAAACTCCACACAGGCGAGGCCAGATTTGAACCCAGGTCCTCAGAACTGCGAGTCAGATGTGCTTATTAAAACTCTGACCTATTAAAAAAACACTTGTCAAACACATTGTGAATGTATTCGAAAAATGATTGCAATCATAAAATGTATAGAAAATCTGTACGGATTGTAGAGTCTGTGTGTCATGCATGTGCCTTTAAGAGGCGGAGCCTGGTGGGGTGGCAAGTGACGTTGCCAAGTCTGTGTGAGAACTGGGGCCAGCAGCAGCTTCTGTGCGAGTGTGTTCATTGTGTTTGTGTTTTACCGTTCTCCCCGCGTTCAATAAACAACTGAAACATGCATCGGCGACTGTGGGTAACCTTTCCCACGTGAGGCCATTACAGTAAGTAAGTAGTACTATAAAAACCCATCAAAAAAAATTATCACTTAAAAAAAAAAAATTATCACTTAAAAAAAATGCGATATAGTGGGTGTGAACGACAAACTGAGATATAGCTTGAAAAAGCTGTAGAGGGAGTATCTTGCTTCTCCAAATCTGGTACAGTCATTGTTAAAATTCCCTTGGTTTACATTTCTCCATGTGGCTGCTGTACCTGTTTTTGCTCCGCCGAATAAAACCCTCAAATCTCAATCAATTAAGGTCTCAACCTTGGTTGACTTTACCTCTCTCTATTCAAGCCTTTTTTATTTAGTGTCATCTGCTGAGGTTGAAAAAAGTTACAAACCTATGTTGACAAATTAAGGAGTCGAAAGTATAGATATACGTTTTCAAATGTAGGAAGTAAAAAGTTGTAAAAAATAACTATTTTAGTCAAGTACATACATTTATATCGAAAAAAAGTACAGTAACTAAGTATTTGGTTACTTCTCACCACTGGATCCCACGCAGGGCCCGAGGGCGGTCAGCGGGGCTAGCGGGTGATTAATTGACGGTCGCCGACTGCTGTCCACGCCGCCTTGACGAAGAGGGATTAGGTTGGGCACTGCAGGCTCAGCTGCTAATAGGAGCACGCAAAGGAAGTGCTGCTCTCACGCTCCACAGCAAAGATTTCAATCAAAGACCTCTTCAGTCAAGGAGCCAAGGTGCTTTCAAACCTTCACTCATGTCTTTGTTTAACAATCGAAGTGTGTCTCGAATTAATTTTTTCCAAGAGTGTACTATATACTGTCTAAAAACTAATGTAACTGAACAAATGTAATGCTGTCGGACTTAAATCCCAGAGGCACACAGTTACACTCTTCTTCTTGAGTAGCCTACCTTGAGATACGAGTTTAATTTGTTCCGTGACGACACTCAGAACTCAAAACACTTGTATCTCAGATCATCTTTCACCAGTAAAATTAATAGAAATGCCATTATTCCATTACAGCATTCCCCCCCAAAATGTTGTTAGTCTTTTTAATAAGAAAAATAACACTATAATATTTTACTTTATAAAAACATACAGTAACAACATGCTGAAATAAAGTGTAAAGAATAAAACCGTTATTGCCACATATTTTGTTTAATTCAAAGGACATTGTGCTGCTCCTAGTGATGTGCATGCATTGGCCAATAGAGACAGACACGAAGAGTTACACAAAGACTCAGTAAGCTGCACTAATATTAGTAGTTTTTCGCAAAGGGCTAAGATATCCCTTTAAATATTATAATTATTATATGTCTGTGTTGGGCGTGCCGTCTGCCTCACAGTTCTATGGACCCAGGTTCAAATCGCCTGTGTGGAGTTTGCATGTGCCTGTGCCCTGTGCCTGAGTGCGTTTTCTCCAGGTACTCCGGTTTCCTCAAACATCCCAAAAACCTGCATGGTAGGTTAACCGAGGACTCTCAATTGCCCGTAGTTGTGAATGTGAATGGTTGTTTGTCTCTATGTGCCCTGTGATTGGCTGGAGACCAGTTCAGGGTGTAACCCGCCTCTCGCCCAAAGATAGCTGGGATAGACTCCAGCACGTCCGTGACCCTCGTGAAGATAAGCGGTACGGAAAATGGATATAGTAGCTTTTATTTTTTTACTTGTTAGTTGTTTATTATTATTATTTTAGGTTTTTTTAAGTTGAGTTAGTTTTGTTAGTATACAGGAAATGATCCTATTTAAAAAATAAAAAAAAGAGAAAAAACTATATTATATGCAAGACCACCATTACACTTTTCTCACAGATTAAACCTGGTCCAACTGTGTTATGATCAGTGCAATTACAATTGAAGGCATTCATCAGTGACTTTCAAATTAGACTCAAAAGCTTTACTAGGGAATTTTATTTAATCTCCTACAAAATCAGACTACTCAAGTTGCTGTATATGCAATTGGAAGTAGCAAAACCAAAATGATTTGTGCACTTTTTCATGAAACCTAGCCTTTATTTAGCCCGCTATCTTGTTCCTCTTCCTTCTGAACCAAGATCAGTCTGTACCTTTCCCCGGAGAACACTATAATGTCACATCCACATGCGGCTAGATGATTTTTCACTTCCAAACCAAAAGCTATTAGGGATGACTACTTACCATAGACAAGATATGTCCTTCAAAGCAACAACCTTCACATTCACCCACACGCTCACACACACACACACACACACACACACACACACACACGCACAGTATATCCTTTGAGTGATTTTTCATCACCTCGCATGTGTGATGGTGTTGTCCTTGCATTCTTAAAAAAACTGGAACTACAATGTGTGTGGAACAAAGCACAATTTAATGACCAGTATCTATGATTTCACCTTTAAACAAGTGACTTGCTGTACCAAAGGACTACTACAAGAACTGCTCTTATGCACAATGCTGAGGTTAGTTTTCAGAGGTGGATAGAGTAGCCAAATATTGTAGTCAAGTAAGAGTACTGTTACTTTTGAATAATATAACTCTTCTAAAGCTAAGTCATGTCTTTAATTTACCCAATTCCCACCATGGAATACTTTTTTTTATTTAATAATGCTCAATGTTGTACTGTATGCTCGAGCATCGACGAAGTTGATGGCACCCCAGAATGCCTCACATCTCAGGTTGTAAATATTTTGCCTTTATTACGAGTTCCATAATGTACAGTTGTTCGTTGTGCGCCTTTAGTTAAGGATAGTGTGTGTTCCATCCACCTCTCCTATTTTATTATTATCCGATAACTATTACTTTTGTTGCATGCGCCGTGAGGAAATGTCGTGCCTTGCCTCACGCTGCTTACTGCTGCAACCTAGTAGCGATTGTCTGCTATTGTCTATTCTGAAGTAAAGTTCTTCTTCAGCAAAGCCAAAGTGCCTCTCTCTTGTCCTTGCAACTCATCATTGCTACAATACTGTGTCAATGTGTACTCACGGTGGCACCTGATTTATAAACGTTCATGTCTGTGACTGTGTGTGTATGTATGTGTGTGTGTATACGTGCACCTGCAGTCACATACCTGTTTTTTAAAGCTTAATGTGTGTGCGTGCATCCCCCTGCCCCAAGCACTTCACGTTGTTCCTCCGCCTCTGCTAAACAGCATTTACCTGAAAGCAAAGGGTTTCACCCTTGATAGCCCAATTACAATCACTAGCTACATCTCGACAAACAAATAACAAAAAAAACCATCAAACTATTTGTCCGCTCAACCCAACTTTCACAGCGGAAGTGAGAACTTGGAAGTTTCGCCAACATACTCTCTCACTCCCTCAGCTCCAAGCCCCGGACTTGCTCATCCAATCACAAATGTAACAGCAGCCATATTAGTTTTGTGATTGATTGTCAGGAGTGGATAGAAAAGTTGGCTCATGATGGTTTCGCCATACTAGGACTAAACATGGCATCAAAACCAGTGGAATCCAGAACAAAAGCTAAGCAGAACATCGCTAAATCTAACTACAACCACCAGTTCGTCTTTCAGGTTAGTAATCAACGACGCGCTAACCATTCTACCCAAACGTCAGCCTATGAAGCAGTGGTGTTTCCCACCAGCAAAGGCCGCCCATCGATGTAACGCCTGTGCTTCGCCATACAGTCAAATGTTTTACATCGCACTGCACCGCTACCACTACAGTAATTCGTTATCATCATCATCATCAGAAATGTTGACATGTACGTACAGGTCCTGTACATTGTGTATCTGTGTGCTTGACTGTAAGCTGTTTACTGTACTGTATTTTTAAGGGTACAGTAAGAAGATGTTTGTTAATGTTTGAAATGCTCTCAAAGTATTTTGGGATTGCAGTTTGGCAGTTATAAAGACTTTTAGGGGCGCATCAATTATTTGCGATAAATGACGGTCTTGCTCGGTCCCTATCACCCGCGAATAGCATCACAATCCACTGCAGCTCCACGAAAGTGTGTTGAGCTACAATATGTTGACGTGTAATATCAGCAGTATTTCCTTTAAAAAAAAATGCAACGCACATTTCTCCTGTTAACATTTTTCATGTTAACATCTGTGCACATCTGTGTTTGCAGCGCTAAAGAACACCAGCATTTGATTTATATCCTCTCCATTTCTTTTGAACTATAAGAAAAGAACTCTCCACCTTGACTGCGCTATTACAGTAAGAAGCCAAAGTTATCAATTGAGGTGCCGAGAACAGGGGGAGTCTTTTTCAAAAGCCATGTTTGCTTTGCGGCCTAATAGATCATACCCGACGGCAGAGCGAGAGGGTCCGAGAAGGAGTGAGATGTTGCTTCAAACTGTATAGCTTTGACTGATTATGCGTTTTCTCTTAAGCTATTCATAGAAGATAGATTCATCATTCCAATTTGTCAAGCGGGTGAAGATTTCGATTAATTATGTGCAGGGAGGGGGGAACACTGTGGGTGCTTTAGGCCTCCCCTGTCAGATCCAGTCTGAGGCCCCATTTACCCGACTCAAAATAAAGAGGTATCAGAGAGGTGCTCGGATCCGCCAGTAATTAATTTGATGAATGCCTCGGCAGCACAAATAGTGGCAGCCGTGCATCTTTTCATCACATACACCAGTGCCGGTCTGTGTGCGTGGTGCTAATTTGAACGGGGGGCGCTCATCTGTATAGTGGATGTGCTTGTGCCTGGCACTATTCTTCAACCCATATAGTCCCAGCCTCCTGCTGTCCACACAGTGTGCAGGGGGGCTTTATGTATTCTGTCAACTCTGTCCTTGTGCCTTTACTCCCTGCACCACATAGTGGCTGTTTGTTGACTTTGCGCCCTGAATTGAATAATAGGGGGGAGCGCCTGGATTAATTGACGGTACAATTCAAGTCATTTCTATGAAAAATGTGTCAGGATTTGGAAACACAGGATCGAACCATTACTGCAAGATTTCACAGACTTTTTCAGCGAAATTTTTAATTTGTCTCCTCCTCAGCCCCCAAAAATATATTTTGCCAAAAAATCCACCTATAGCAGGGCTGTCCAAACTTTTTCCTCCGAGAGCCTCATAGAGAAAAATCGAAGGATGCAACAGCCACTTGGACGTTCTTTGACTTAAATTTATTAAACATGCTAAAACTAATCCATCAAGAAATTATAGAATATTGTAACATTATAAGTTTAAAAACACACACACACAAAAAAAAAACTGCTACGTCACAGCTATATGTTGAAGATCTATCCATCCACCCATTTACTGTACCGCTTATCCTCACTAGGGTTGCGGGCATGCTGGAGCCTATCCCAGCTATGATAAGGCAAATTATTTCATTCCACTGATACAAGACCATAAATCAAAAGGAAAGACATGGCTTGACCAATTAGGTAATTACTAGAGTGCCACGTCACATGCCGCCGAGATACAGTATTATGCTTTCTTTCAGAAAGCCAAATCCCATTGATTTTCCTGGACTTGGGGGATGCCTGCGGCCCTGTATCCATCTAGAATAGATCTGCGAAATGGAACATTAGTCCTCTGTTTTAGATTGTTGTCACCTTACGTGGCGAGAGTCAAGGGGACGGATCGGGGTCATTTTGAATCTGTTCCCCTGCTTCAGCCACACGCGATGACAAAAATGAATGTGTTTTGTAATTTTGCGTTACCCATCTGTCAATTATTTGAGGTTCGAATTTGGTAGGAATCGGACAAAATCTCTAGGAGGAGTTCGTCTTTGAAGGACCCCTGAAAATTCAAAAAAAATTACCCGAGTTAAGAAATTTGTGTTTTATGGCGAGTCATCGAATTTGGCTGCCCTGCTCCACGCACACAATGACACAATTTACAATTTATTGTCACTCGTCTGTCTGGTATACGAGGTTCAAATTTGACAACATTCAGACAAATCCTGGCGGGGGAGTTTGTTTTTGATGGAACCCTGTAATTGGTCAACATAATCGTAAAATGGTCTCTGCAAACCAAACTGGCAGACTGTGTCTTTTCAAACATGGCTTCTTGAGGCTTTTTTGTGGGTCTACTCATGATAGACACGCCTACCAAATTTCATGTGGCTAGGTGAAACTGGCTTCGGGGGCTGGATTTAAAAAAAATAAAAATTCAGGTGCAGGAGACGATGAAAACTAATATTTTTCAGTATTTACAGTCACTGATGTTTCTCGAGCATCCATGGCTCAAATTTAGTAGCAATCACACCAAATCTCAGGGAGTAATTCCCCTTTGAAGGACCCCTGGAAATGGTCATCATGATCTTAAATTGGACTCTTCAAACCAAAACTGGCTTCAGGGGCTGAATTTTCCAAAAATTCTGGAGCGCACTACTGAACCAATGGCGAGTCATCATCTTTGCCGCCATGCTTCACCCTCACAAACAGATGAAAACTCAAATAATTCATAATTTATCAGCACACCCCGTCTAGTTTAAATTGCTCAGATTTGGTAGCAATCGGACAAAATCTCTGGGAGGACTTCTCCTTTTTCTGACCCCTGTAAATGGTCAAAATGGGGCCAAGATGGTCGCTTCGAACCAAAATGACAGATTTCTGTGTCTATTCCTGTGTGGCTTCTTGATGTAACAGTGCTTTGATTTTTATTTATTTTTTTATTTTTTAAAAGACTAATTTTGGCTCCTGATGGTATAAGTTTTCAGATTAAAGAAAAATGTAAGTGTACAGAAAGGGTCGCATCTCCCCAGTCATGGTGGGAGATGTGGTCGGGCCATCAAGATGATTGATCATATTATTGTTATTAGGTGAAAACTTCAGTAGCAGCTGTTTGTGGATGCACACTTTCAATGTCACCAGGCGCCTTGGCCCAACAAAGAAATAATTGGACCGGTGCCACATAATTCAGGTTCATATTTTCACAAGTGCGGGGTGGGGGGAGACCTCATTATAAATCAGGTCGGTCACTGATACAAGACCATAAATCAAAGGAAAGACATGGCTTGAACAATTAGATAATTACTGCCACGTCACAAGCCGCCGAGATACAGTATTATGCTTTCTTTCAGAAAGCCAAATCCCATTTTGGGAATCATTTGATAGTGAAGACAAATATTTTGATGATAAAGCAAATTAATATATAATCAGTTAACCTAGTTACCAAGTGCAAAGGTGAGAGGAATTGATCTCAAAGGTTTGTTTGCTTTGTAGTTAAGCCAAAACTACATCACTGATTTCCACAAAACTTTGTAGAGTGGTGGCACTTTTTTACAAGAAACACCCATTAATTTTTGCCGTCGATCTGGATAATATTTCCCTGGCTGACTCAGGATGCAGTCCTGTCCTGTTATATGATTGGCAATGAACCAAAATGTAGCCAACTACTAACTATCAAACAGGTGAACACGTGACTAACACTTTATTTATTTTTTAAGAGCAGTAACAACACACGGCACACGTTTTCCTTGTCATGTGTGGGATCTGTCACATTTTTAAAAATGGTTAGATTTTTAAAAAATAGGTACGTGTGTCCCTCGCATAACTGATGCAATAATTAGATGTACTTTTTCCCCGCTGCTATATATACTGTATATTTATTGCAGACTTTTTTTGGTGGAATTCTCTTGTTGAAATTGATCGTTTTTTTTTTTTGTTTGTTTTTTTTAAATGGGTTTTTATAGTATAGTCAAATGCCCTGATGGGAAAGGAGAGCCTGTCGCCGATGACCTTTCAGCCGCTCATTGAAGGCTGGTAGAAAAGTAAAACAAGTGAACACAATGCAAATTAAATTCTTCATTGAGATGCTAAGAAGTGTACAGTAAGCGTTCATGTCTTTTTCTGTAAATGACGATATGATTGTGTCAAAAATCACGATAATTTTGGCTGAGGTCACATTCCACAACCAGGCCCGCCTCTTAAAGCAATATAAAGACACAGACACTCCAGTATTTTCTCTACATTTGATGCTTGCATTTTTGGGTGTGTTCAAATACCTTTAAAATGTGTTTTAAAAGTGTGTTTTAATAAGTTTCAATATGTTTAAAGCATGTGGCTGGTGGTACAACTGAAAAATTGTGTATGGCATCTCTTTATTGCAGACTTTCACCTATAGTGGGTGGGTCTGTTGGGGGGCAGCATGGCTCAGTTGGAAGAGTGGTCGTCTCCCAGCCTTGACAGTTGGATCCTCTGCCCCTATGAACATATGCAAGTGCCCTTGAGCAAGATACTGAACGCCCAATTGCTCCTGATTCTGCACCATCACTAGGTCAATGAGGAGGCAGTGTTAAAGCGCTTATACCTTGCAGGGAGAAAAGCATTATACAAGTGAAAGCCAATTTTTCCAGTCCAGAACGTATCATCCGCGATGAACAGGGGTTCACTGTACAAATGTTATCCTTTGTGGGATGTTATCTATGATAGTAACAGTCTCTGGATGATGAGATGGACTGCCACTGACCCCTAGTGTTGCTTAAAAATTCCGTTACACTAGCTGATCTACAGCCTGTTACTCGAATTATATCTGCGGCCTGTGAGTACCCCTTGGCAGAGACGGCTGCCAGAAATCCAGAAGCAGGGGACCAATTGACCCCAATTGAAAGTGTCATTTCACAGGGTTGCCAAGTTGGAGATGCTGCCGCAGCTCAGGATGTGGGATGATAATGCATGGCTCCTCTACAGCGTCATTGTTTGCTTTTTGAGCAGCTTCTGCACTCTGTTTGCTCGGAAAGGGCGAAAGCTGCCCGCGCTGACTTGTGTCAAGAAAAAGTGTACAAGGAGGCTTTAACAGCAGTCAAGAATTGAGGTCACAGCACTAGAGTGAGCAGAGTGGAACAGATTGTCCCGGAATCTTCGGGCTTTCGTAGACACGTGTTGAACACCACATTCCAAGCGTTACCTTAGGTGACGTATGGACAAGTCTGCTCCCACCTGTCAATACACACTAGAAATGCATACGACAGTACGTATATGCAGCATTGTATGCAGTTCTGGCACGAATTGTTAGTGGAAGTTAAGAGTCTTCACTGCATGTGCATGTACACGTGGACTTTGAGTGCATTTTCTCGAAATCAAATCACTCGTTAGCCATTTATTTTTAAGGATAAAGTTGTGATATGGCGGCACGGTGACCGACTGGTTAGAGCGTCAGCCTCACAGTTCTGAGGTGCGGGGTTCAATCCCCGTCCCCGCCTGTGTGGAGTTTGCATGTTCTCCCCGTGCCTGCGTGGGTTTTCTCCGGGCACTCCGGTTTCCTCCCACATCCCAAAAACATGCATTAATTGGAGACTCTAAATTGCCCGTAGGCATGACTGTGAGTGCGAATGGTTGTTTGTTTCGATGTGCCCTGCGATTGGCTGGCAACCAGTTCAGGGTGTACCCCGCCTCCTGCCCGATGACAGCTGGGATTGGCTCCAGCGCACCCGCGACCCTAGTGAGGAGAAGCGGCTCAGAAAATGGATGGATGGATGAAGTTGTGATATGTGTTTGAAATTATATTGAAATGTTTTGGGATCATAGTGGTTGAAATTATTAATACACGGGAATTACAAAACATTGGACACGTTTTTTTGTTGTTTTTTTCCCTCCGCATCAGGGCACTATCCCTATCCCCCGTGAATTGCGCGGATTTACTTTATCTACTTTTTGCGACATTGTTATTTGGTGGTGTGCTCTGAGATTTTTATTTTTTTTTTCAATGTAAAATATGTGCCCTGCCTCAACAAGGTTGTGAAACACCACTGTATGATTCAATATGATATTTTTGATGACTGACTGTGGCTTTTGTCTGAGCTTTCTTAAACCCCCTGAAACAAATGTAAATGTCTCATTAGATCATTGTCTCTAAAGCACTTAAAATAGACGTTAAAGCCGCTCTGCGTAAGCCCCATCTGTTCTACAGCACATCCTCATTGAGGAGAGGCCTTGTTTTAAGGCACAATTGAACCTTTAATAATGTCTTGACTGATGTATGACCCTCAGTGGCGACGGGGATGGGGGATGTTTGTTCTGGGGGAAGGATGATGGGAGTAAGACGGGTATGATATCTGTTTTCCGATGGAAAACGTCACATTGCGTTAACGGGTTACGTTGGCTAACATTGATGACATTCTGTCATTATTGTCACTTTGCATGAGAGGCGGGACAGTAAACAAGGAGCTATGACAGCAGAGTGACCCCAGATGCTGTGCATTTGATTGATATCGCCACAGACAATGATCTTTTTTTCTTCTTTTTCTTCCTCACGCTGCCTTGATGGTTGCATACGGAAAGAAGCAGTGGGTGGGGGCAAGTACAGGAGAAATGTCACACTAGGGAAGCCAGCGAGGCGTAAAGCCCTGCCTTGACGAGCGCAGGGTCAGTGGCTCCTCTCAGCCCCCTTTGCGCCCCGGGTAAAATGATCCAATGATTCTGGACCTCTGCTACCGATCTGCTGGAGTGCAGAAGTCAAGCGCGTAGGCATGGAGGGGTGAGGCCTGCCGAAGGATTTGCTGGTAAAACTACATGTTGTGGGCTATTGCCTGGAGAAAACACTCACTCCTCTTTGCTGGCTTTCTCCATAAATAATAACACGGCCTAAGACTAAAAATATCCAGATAAGAGTCGTAGTAATTTCCCTTTTATTTCATCATTCTTAATTTCTGAAAGTTTTTATTTCATTAATACATTATTCATAATTATTTATAAAATTGAATTCGTGAAGCACATAAACCACAGACAAAAAGTCATAATTCTTACAGAAAAAGTCATAATTTTAGGTTTTTAAAAATGTCATTACAAAATGTAATAGTACACTGCATCTCATTTTTTGACTAATTTAGATACACACTGATTTCCCAAAATAGGCGATGCAAATGACCGTCGGCGTAATTTTCAAGTCATCAAGCGTTAGAGTATACAGTCATTTGAATGTTTTAAGAAAACATTTTTAAAATAATTAAAAAAAAAAATAAAAAAAAAACACCCAACATTAAAAGCATTATTTTGAAAACTAAAAAAAATATTATTGCACAACAGGTTCAAGATATTTTATTGCTTGTAAAGAACTAAAAATAGTCATTTGTTGAATTTGCAGCATTAGGTGGTGAGATTTACAAAAATCAAAAGCTTTTTTCAATCAAAAACATCTTAACTGGTCAAGTTGCATTTTAAAATAGGAAACCTTATTTGATAGCAGCTTCACAATGTTCGCATCTATTGAACTTCACTTTTGGGGAGTTATATTCGAGCCTTGCTGTGCATAGCGAAAATACAGGATTAATTGATGCCTCTCCTTAAAATGTTTATACTGTAGTGTAATTGTCTATCAATGTCACAAGATAGTGGCAAAAGACTAAATTGTCTAAATGAAGCTCCTCAACTCACTTCAACAGTATCTTGGCACCCAGGTGCCAAAGCCCGAGCACAAATAAAACTGTTTGGATTTTCAGTGAATGACAGAGCATAGGTTAAAAATAAAAATCTGCCAATTGGCAAATTCTATAAGGCTGAACCGCGACTATGCGGAGTTTCAATGTACATGCTTTTAGTAGGACCACAACGATACACAGCAATATTTCAAGCACCTGCCTTGGTATTTCTGTTAAATCACATTATATTTATAGCTGCAAACATGAGCCTCTGCAATGATGGCTAAAGGGGAGAGGTTACCATCACGTTGTTCTGGTAAATTACTTGCACAGAATGGCTGGGAGGCACAAGCTTACTTTATATTATAAAAAAATGTTTTAAAAAGTGGGCAGTAACATAGGCACAACTAGAGGAGCTTCAGGATGCCAGGTATCCATGTCATATTTGATTATGGCAATCAGCCTTAATTAAAGCTAATTAAGCCCCCGTTCATTTAATCTTTTGCTAACACAATTTTTTTTACCGGTAAAAAAAGCTTACATATAGTTGGATTTGAATATTTTCAATGTTAATGTATTGTGTTAACCATAGTCACTTAGGGGTGTGTATGTTCTGGAGTCAGAGGGTGCAAGTGATGGGACAAGTACATCACAGTGTATGGTAATAAGGTCAATGCAAAAAGCAACCCAGGGGCGCATTTCCCAGCAAATAAGCAAAACACACCCACACACACAAAGGACGCATACACACTACTGTCCCGGCCTTATGTTGCACAATCCAAACCAATCGAGTCAATTGCCAGAAAACATGACATGACCTTTCAGATTCACTGAGCATCAAGCGTGAGTGGGACTGGCGTCCTTTCCGTTTCAGCGCACCCTCTGCCCCTCCCGCCCACTCCGTCACCCCCCGAGGTCCTACAACCTCCACAAATAATTACTCTCGCTGGAGTCTGTGCTCCACAAGGCAGAGCCAAAAAGACTTGACTCTTGATTTTGACCTATACTTAAGGTGCTCCCCACTATGAAAACAGAGTAGAACAATTTTGTCCATGTTAAACCAAGAAGGTCGACATCGTGTTTGGACATAAAATGTCAGAAGTCTGCAGGTTCGGCTACAATCATCACAATGACGATTCCAGACTATCCTAAAAAAGATACTTACTCATTAAAAGACTTAACAAGGAGTCCTAAAGCAGAGTACACAGGTACTGACATTTGTGCCAAATTTGAGCATTTTCCTTCCCTTGTGATCAAAGTCAGCAAAGGCCTGATTATCAGATGTCTCTGAAAGATTATCCTGTAGTGTGGGATTTAGAGTGATTTTTTTTTTCTCCTCAATCTGCTTGGAAACCATCTCGGGCCGGCAATCTTAAACCTGTTCAATATTCATCGTCGCCAATCCTGAGGTATGTGGTCAAAATCGAGTTTGGCCGAGCCACGGACTTCAGAATTATGGGGAGGCAGCACAGTTTCATTTCGTATGTTCTGCCAGTGCTTGTGTAGGTTTTCACCAGGTACTTCGGCTTTCTGAGGTGACACATTCCAAAAAATACAAACCTGACTCCACAAAACAGTTTCCCCCTAGTTTCGTACTAGAAAGGTAGGGGGGGCAGGGGTGGGAAATCAGCCCCGAAAATGAGTTTCACCGTTCAACACAAAATTGGGCAAACCTATTTATTATAACATGCACGAAAAAGTCTCGAAAAGACGAAAAGATACCAATACCAATTAGTAGTAGTAAAGGAGGCCGATAATTGGAGCCAATATTCATTTTGCTGTAAAAAGGAAAATATTGGCATCAAAATTTGAGATAATAAAAACTCCTACACTTGACTTAATTTAAATGCCTTTAAGCACATTAAATAGCTTTTCAAATTTTGAACAAGTTTTTTTTTTTCAATCTTAGAAAATAGGCATCTCTGTTTTAATATTCTAACAAAAGGTGCAGGGGGCTCCCAGGATCTGCAGCATATCTTACAAAGTAAAATGAAAACTTTACAAAAATAAATGGCTAAATACTAAATAGAATTTTCTTATATAATTGAAATGTTAGTTTTACATAATAACAATAATAATAATGAGTCACTGATGGTGTAGTGGTACATTCGCCTGACTTTGGTGCGGGCAGCGTGGGTTCAGTTCCCACTCAGTGATGGTGTGAATGTGAGTGCGAATGCTTGTCCATGTCTATATATGTGCTCTGCGAGTGACTGGCGACCGCTTCAAGGTGTAGTCCGCCTTTTGGCCGAAGTCAGCTGGGATAGGGTCCAGCGCCCCCCGACCCTGAACAGGATAAGCGGTATTGAGAACGGATGGATGGATGGATATTATTATTATCCATTATTATTATTATTATGCACCAAATGGCAATAATTATTATTTTTATTGTTACTATTATTATTATCATCATCATTTATTTTTCCAAGTTCCCAGTGTCACCATCATCTCTTATAAAGTTTACTGCTAATTAAAATAAATAGCTCCCTCAAGTTTTATAAAGCAAATAGAGTTAGAGTTGTCACTGGAGTGGGTCCCGCTTTCCACTCGTCGATGACTGGCTCCTTGAGGTACAGATGTAGCTCATCCTCAACGCAGCTACTGGCCAGCAGGTCACCAGTGTGATGTGCCAGCAGAGAGCTGAACTTCTCATCAATACGGCTGCGGAAGGATGGATGTTCTTTCTGTTACCCATTGTGGATGTTTCCCTCATGCTCATGTGTTCATATGCAGCTGCCTGCACCTCCTGTAGCAGCAGAAATAGTTAAGAAGCCATTATTTCCCTACGGTTTTAGACATGAATGCTTTACTGTCGCGAGCACACACAAATCTCCTCAACGTGCGTGCTTCCCTGCAATAAAACTAACAGAATTTTACCCTTCCTCTCTCGCTCTCATTCACACACACACACACACACACAAACACTTCCTACTTTTTTCACCGACCATTTCCCTCTCAATATTCTTAGCAACCATGTTTCAAGTGGTTAAACCTCTCCCCGGAACCATTAACATGGTTGACGTGGCAAATTAGCAGCTAGCTAGGCGTTAGCCTGCGAGCTAACCTCTTTCCACATTGTCTACTAGTGGGGGTTAGCTCTAGTTAGGGTTAGTGTGCTTTACATGATTGAAAGTAAAACATTTACTCTAAGCAAATTCACGTGCAAGAACTGCGAGCAGAGCTGATGCGTGTGTTTATATATATATATATATATATATATATATATATATATATATATATGAGAGAGAGAAAACCTAAATGGGCTCATAGTAATGTTACAAGTAGTTGTGTATTGTAGAGGACTAAGATTTATTTCCATTTATCTAGAGTCTGCTGCCTTAACTTACCTTTGAAACATATACAATATTTGCTCCCTGGAGCATCTTCATTTGGTAAAACTTTCTCTGTCCCGTGTGTGCGAGACTGAGAGCTTTGTGCATGCATAGCACAGCTCTTACTGCGTGTTGATTGGCTATTACCTGTGCAGTGGCTGTGCAACGGTAACCAATCAGGTGGCGGTGTGGGCGGGACAATGCTCCCGATAGATAGAGAGAATCAATGCAAACTAGAACTAGTAGACATTCCAACAGCTTCTTCCCTCTTGCAATCAACTTCTTGAACAGCTAACTTACAATTCCATTACAACAAGCTGGCAATTTTTTGACTTGAGTTCGTTGTCACATTTCTGTGGGGCCAATTATGTATTACTCGTGCACTCACTGTAGTCGTCTCGCCGTGCTGCACTATTTGCATATAGTGGCCACTCATGCCAGAGTAGCATCTGCTCCATTTGCACACTGATTGAGGAGTATCTGTAACATTTGCACAACCATTGTCCCAGATTATCGCAGTACTCGTCACTTTAAACCGCATACACTCCTTGAAGTCTCAGTGCCCTTTGCACAATGGTCATTGCACCGGACTATTGCGATATTAGCCATTCGAACTGAGGACTCTGCATTGTTGTTGTTTTTTGTCAATGTCTTTATGTCTCCAAAGTGTTCTGTAAATTGACTGTCTGTTGTACTAGAGCGGCTCCAACTACCGGAGACAAATTCCTTGTGTGTTTTGGACATACTTGGCAAATAAAGATGATTCTGATTCTGATTCTGATTCTGAGAATACAGTAGTCACAGACAGAGAGGCTCACTGTCGCTACATCAGAGCCAAAATAACCCAGTATTAAATTATCTGACATCGGATTCAAAAAAGGCAGATGCCAATATGCACTCAAATCTGCCTGGCCGATAATCGCTAATAAAGATTCTGTTGTACCGTTGATCTCGAAGTCTTGTCTGATCAAACGTAATCTCACATAACTGAAAAAGAAGAAACACTTCCGGATATGCGCCGATGTTTCCCTAGTGTTCCCGAAGGTTGCCGGAGCCGAGAGCCTTGTAAACTGGCCATGGTTTCAAAAAAGGACTTTAAATCGGGACAAATCGACTCTTAACACACGTCAGACCTAAGGACAATCTTATAGGATAATCTTATAAGGTCAGGAAGGGGTAGAATTGGCACAAAAACAGACTGATTGTCTTTATGTGTGTACTGGGCCTAGGTCTGTCATTTTGGTTTATAACAACCATTTTGGGGCGAATCCCAGGGATACACTGATCGTCCACTGTCCATTTGGCTACAGCATCGATGGTCTATTCTGCAATTTAACAAACAATACCAAATCAATATCCTTAAACAAGCACTCGTCAACTACACAACTTTAGGCAGTGAATGTGTGGTTTGCAGCAGCGTCTACCATTTAGGGCAGTAAGAAAGGCAATCACGACAGCAAATGGGACAGACATATGCACAGCATTCATATGCAAAAATAATGTATGTCAAGGTCAAACGTCGTGATTGTTTTTAGATTTTGCCTTTGATTGTGACTGGCTCCTCCATTATCCTCTCTCTCACCCACTGGATTTAATGCCAGCAACAATTCAAGGTCAAATACGTTTAACCCTACATATTTAACCTTTTCCACTGTCATCTATCTTTAAATTAATATCAGCCCAGAGCGCATTTGTTGTCCACAGCGGGAGGCTCCAACAAGTCACTTTTTATTAACCTCAAAAGGAAGAAAGGCAGAGTGATTCGGGGGCCACAAGTTGGACTGCAACAATCTTATTTCATGGAGGATTCTACACTTTCTCCCTCTTTTTTTGTGCCTGGGGTAGTTGATTTGAAGTCACTGTTAGTCCTTTTGATATAAGGTTGGGTCAGAGCTATTTGCCAACTGGCGAGGTGGGGGGGATCCTTTTTAATTGTCAGGTCACTTTGTGCAGGGGCAGAAGATCCTTTGGGCACACATTCTGTCTTTGTGTGAGCGAGGAGCCATCGGAAATCCCCTGCCTCATTATAAGGGAGGGAAGATTAATTGACCAGTTCAGCGAGTGGCAGCCTCAAGACTAGACTATCAAGCCGAGGACTCTCCAATTAAGACCGGACTACAGCACCTTCTCTTATTCTGGGACTAATCCTTTTTTATTGGCATTAGTCACAGTGGTCCTGCTGGGAAGATCAAGGCTCAGCTGTCCTTTGTCAGAGGCAGGGACATATCTATCATGCTTGACAATGAGATTTAATAGTCTTAATAATAGCGAATCAATTTAAATGTCACAGCACCCACATTTCCATTCACTAAACACCTCAATACGGTCACATGATACAGGACTGTACTGTATGACTTCTGTGAAATCTCAAAGGACTGTGCGTCACATTTATTCAGATCCATAGAGAGTAAACCCATTGCAAAAACAGCACTACAAAAACCTTCCGGTCTTTTTACATTTTTTATTATTTTTTAAGAAGGTCAGACCAATTTCACTATAAACTGCTGAGCTACAAGAAAGACATTTGGACTCAAATTAGCCTCATAATAGAGCCCTCAGTTCAGTTCCCTTGTAGTGCCTCATCAATAGTTCACTTGAAATTTCAATATCAAAGTATCAGAGCGGACCCATTATTCAAAAGCGAAACCTATTTCTCAAAAATGTTTCATGGTATTATTTAAAAAAAATAATATAAAATGTAACTAAAAGTGTGCAATTTGGAAACTGACCAAATTTTGACAGAAATAAAACTACCACAATGACTAGCTAGCCACTAAAATGGTGAGATGAAGACAAAAAAAAAACAAAGAAAAAACAAACCAAATGCATAAATAATATACCAGACCACTATTACATTTTTAATCTAACCCTAATATTAACCCCTAACCTTAACCCCAACCCCAACCCAACCCCAAATCATAACCTAACCCTTACCCCTAAACCCAAATCCTAACCCATAACCTTGGATTAGACTAAACATGCAATGGTAGCCTGGTGTGATGTACTAAGCAAAAATGTAAATGCAGCACTTGTTTTTGCCCCCATTTTTCATGAGCTGAACTCACAGATCTAAGACTTTTAAGACTTTTGCTATGTACACAAAAGGCCTATTTCTCTCAAATATTGGTCAGAAACCTGTCTAAACCTGTGTTCATGAGCACCTCTCTTTTGCCAAGATAATCCATCCATTTTACAGGTGTGACATTCAAGATGCTGCTTAGACAGCATGATTATTGCACAGGTGCGCCTTAGGCTGCCCTCAATAGAAGATCACTCAAAAATGTGCAGTTTTATCACACAGCACAATGCCACAGATGATATGCTGAGTGCAGGAATGTCTAGCAGAGTTGTTGTCCGTGAATTGAACGTTGATTTCTCTACCATAAACTGTCTCCAAAGGTGTTTCAGCGGATTTGGCAGTACATCCAATTGGCCTCACAACCACAGACCACGTGTAACCACATCAGCCCAGGACCAGCAGTCTGAGACTTGCCACCCGGACAACTACTGCAAAAATCGGTTTAATTTCTGTACAAACTGTCAGAACAGTCTCGGGAAAACTTTTCTACAAGCCCATCGTCCTCATCTGGTTATCGACCTGACTGTAGGTCGTCGTAGTAACCGACCTGAGTGGGCAAATGCTCACATTGGATGACATTTCGCACTCTGGAGAGGTGTTCGTTTCATGGATGAATCTTGATTTTTACTGTGCAGGGCAGATGGCAGACACAGTGTATGACGTTGTGTGGGTGAGCGGTTTGCTGATCAACATTGAGAATCAAGTGGCTCATAGTAGCAGTGGGGTTTGTGTGGACAAGTGTATGTTATGGACAACGAACAAAGGTGCATTTTATTGATGGCATTTTGAATGCAGATAGGTACTGTGAAGAAATAATGCAGCCCTATGGGGGGGCACAAGCCAGTGCAAAACTGTAGGCCAGTCCCAAGCCCGGATAAATGCAGAGGGTTGCGTCAGGAAGGGCATCCGGCTTAAAACTTTGCCAAACAAATATGAGCGTTCATCCAAAGAATTCCATACCGGATCGGTCGTGGCCCGGGTTAACAATGTCCACCACAGGCGCCGTCAACCTGCAGTGTGCCGGTGGAAATTCAGCTACTGTGGGTCGAAGTCGAAGAAGAGGTGGAAAGCGGGTTCTTCGGCAGAAAGAGAAGAGGAAAGCACAGAGCCTAGAACTGAATGTGGGGACTTTGAATGTTGGGACTATGACAGGAAAATCTCGGGAGTTGGTTGACATAATGATTAGGAGAAAGGTTGATATATTTTGAGTCCAGGAGACCAGGTGGAAAGGCAGTAAGGCTAGAAGTTTAGGGGCAGGGTTAAAATTATTTTACCATGGTGTAGATAGGAAGAGAAATGGAGTCGGGGTTATTTTAAAAGAAGAGATGGCGAAGAACATATCTTGGAGGTGAAAAGAGTATCGGATCGAGTGATGAGGCTGAAATTTGAAATTGAGGGTGTTATGTATAATGTGGCTATGCCCCACAGGTAGGATGTGACCTAGAGGTGAAAGAGAAATTCTGGAAGGAGCTAGACGAAGTAGTTCTGAGCATCCCAGACAGAGAGAGAGTCGTGATTGGTGCAGATTGTAATGGACAATGCTGGTGAAGGAAATAGGGGTGATGAAGAACTGATGGGTAAGTATGGCATCCAGGAAAGGAGTTTGGAGGGACAGATGGTGGTAGACTCTGCAAAAAGGATGCAAATGGCTGTAGTGAACACTTTTTTCCAGAAGAGGCAGGAACATAGGGTGACCTACAAGAGCGGAGGTAAAGGCACGCAGGTGGATTACATTTTGTGCAGACGATGTAATCTGAAGGAGGTTACTGACTGTAAGGTAGTGGTAGGGGAGAGTGTGGCTAGACAGCATAGGATGGTGGTGTGTAAGATGACTCTGGTGGTGGGGAGGAAGATTAAAAAGACAAAGGCAGAGCAGAGAACCATGTGTAGGAAGCTGAGACAGGACGAGTGTTGTGCAGCTTTTCGGGAAGAGGTGAGACAGGCTCTCGGTGGACGGGAGGAGCTTCCAGAAGACTGGACCACTGCAGCCAAGGTGATCAGAGAGGCAGGCAGGAGAATACTTGGTGTATCTTCTGGCAGGAAAGGAGAGAAGGAGACTTTGTGGTGGAACCTCACAGTACAGGAAATCATACAAGGAAAAAGGTTAGCTAAGAAGAAGTGGGACACTGAGAGGACCGAGGAGAGGCGAAAGGAATACATTGAGATGCGACATAGGGCAGAGGTAGAGGTGGCAAAGGGCAAACAAGAGGCATATGATGACGTGTTGTATTGTATAGTGCCAGGTTGGACACTATAGAAGGAGAAAAGGATCTTTACATGTTGGCCAGACAGAGGGATAGAGATGGGAAGGATGTGCAGGAGGTTAGGGTGATTAAGGATAGAGATGGAAATATGTTGACTGGTGCCAGTGGTGTGCTAGATAGATGGGAAAGAATACTTCGAGGGGTTGATGAATGAGGAAAATGAGAGAGAAGGGAGAGTAGAAGAGGCAAGTGTGGTGGACCAGGAAGTGGCAATGATTAGTAAGGGGGAAGTTAGAAAGGCATTAAAGAGGATGAAAAATGGAAAGGCAGTTGGTCCTGATGACATTCCTGTGGAGGTATGGAAGCATCTCAGAGAGGTGGCTGTGGAGTTTTTGACCAGCTTGTTCAATAGAATTCTAGAAGATGCCTGAGGAATGGGGGAAAAGTGTGCTAGTGCCCATTTTTAAGAACAAGGGTGATGTGCAGAGCTGTGGGAACTATAGAGGAATAAAGTTGATGAGCCACACAATGAAGTTATGGGAAAGAGTAGTGGAGGCTAGACTCAGGACAGAAGTGAGTATTTGCGAGCGACAGTATGGTTTCATGCCTAGAAAGAGTACCACAGATGCATTATTTGCCTTGAGGATGTTGATGAAAAAGTACATAGAAGGTCAGAAGGAGCTACATTGTGTCTTTGTAGATCTAGAGAAAGCCTATGACAGAGTACCCAGAGAGGAACTCTGGTACTGCATGCGGAAGTCTGGAGTGGCAGAAGTATGTTAGAATAATACAGCACATGTACGAGGTCAACAGAACAGTGGTAATGTGTGCTGTAGGTGTGACAGACGAATTTAATGTGGAGGTGGGACTGCATCAGGGTTCAGCCCTGAGCCCCTTCCTGTTTGCAGTGGTGATGGATAGGCTGACAGATGCGGTTAGACTGGAATCCCCGTGGACCGTGATGTTTGCAGATGACATTGTGATCTGCAGTGAAAGCAGGGAGCAGGTTGAGGAACAGTTAGAAAGAGGCATGCACTGCAAAGCAGAGGAATGAAGATTAGCCGAAGTAAAACAGAATATATGTGCATGAATGAGAGGGGTGGTGGGGGAAGAATGAGGCTACACGGAGAAGAGATAGCAAGGGTGGAGGACTTTAAATACTTGGGGTCAACCGTCCAGAGCAATGGTGAGTGTGGTCAGGAAGTGAAGAAATGGGTCCAAGCAAGTTGGAACGGGTGAAGGAAGGTGTCAGGTGTGTTATGTGACAGAAGAGTCTCTGCTAGGATGAAGGGCAAAGTTTATAAACAGTGGTGAAGCCAGCCATGATGTACGGATTAGAGACAGTATATCTCAAGTAGACTTGACTATTGTAATAGTCTTCTAACTGGACTTCCCCTAAAAAGCATTAAACAGCTGCAGCTCATTCAGAATGCTGCATCTCAGGTTCTGACCAGAACAAAGAGGTCAGAACATATTACTCCACTTCTAAAGTCTCTACACTGGCTCCCAGTCAGCTTTAGAATAGATTATAAAGTTCTGCTACTGGTTTATAAATCACGAAATGGTTTTTGTACTGAATACATGAAAGAAATGGTAATGGAATATAAACCCAGTCGCACTCAGAGATCTATAGACTCAGGTCAAGTAGTGGAGCACAGAGTCCAAAGCAATCATGGTGAAGCAGCATTTAGCTATTATGCTGCACACAAATGGAATAAGTTGCCAACAGAAGTGACGTCAGCCCCAAGTGTGCATGTTTTTAAGTCCAGGTTAAAAACTCTTCTTTTTTCCCATGCTTTTTCGAGCATTTCCACTATTAAATGAAATGTCTTCATATGCGGCACACAATATTTTTAAGTCCAGGTTAAAAACACCCCCCCCCCCCCCCCCCCCCCATGCTTTTTAGAGTATTTCCACTTTTAAACGATCTTTCTTGCACTGTATGCTGTTTTAATTGTATTTTTCTCTTTGTTTTAAATGTTTGTAAACTGTTTTTCTTTTGTTTTAAAATGTTTTTAATCATGTGAAGCACATTGCGTTGCCTTGTGTATGAAATGTCCAATATAAATAAATTTGCTTTGCTAGTTCAAATATAATTTGTGTTTTGTTTTTTTTTAATCACAAAAAGTCAAACATGAGCGTCAAATCATAAACTTTGCCGACCACGGAGGCCTGGTCACGGAGGTGTCAAAGCCTGCTGCCAACACCCGTCAGTTCCCCCAAGCCATTGCATCTTCTAGCGGAGTACTCACGCATGCATACGTTTGATTGCATGCGCACAAACACACAAACGCACACACGTGCACACCTAAAATGCTCCAAGGGGGAACAGAGTGCTAAAAAGATGTCATCATCGCTCTCTTCAGGAGGCCATTATGGATGAGAAGCTAATATACACTGGAGATATTTTACTATCTTTTTCACCAAGGGCAGTCTTCCCCTTGTGGGTGATGGGTAAAATTGGTTGACATTTTCCTGGCTCCAATTAACCTTTGATTTGACTCTCAGTTTTGCCTGTCTTCTTTTATTTTCCTCCAGAATGTGGCAAATGGAGAGCACAGTTGAAAACAGCCATTGTTTTCTCATGTTGATCATTTCCTCTTTTTTTTTTTTTTTTTACCTAATTGTTGTTTTTTTTCGCCCCAGAGGATTTACACATATACTGTATATGTGAACAGAGAATGCAGTTCAATGGCAGGTCGTGACATTTTTCACATTGGGTTAATACAGTAACGCTCTTTTATTGTATTGTATGAAATGAAGTCGTAAGAGAAAGATGAGTGTTATTAAAATGTTTTGTTTGCGACTCTACCAACAGATACTTCTAATAAAAAAATGAAAACTTTCTGCAAACAAAGAAAGATGCACCAGTTAACTTTTCTTTCTCAACCCTCGTGCTGCGTTCATTTCTCAGAAACAGCAATTATATTTCTGGGTCAATTTGACCCAGTGCATGTTTATTTAGCCAAAAATGTCCAGAATTGAAATATCCATCCATCCATCCATTTTCTACTGCTTATCCGAGGTCGGGTCGCAGTTGCAGTAGCTTTAGCAGGGACGCCCAGACTTCCCTCTCCCCAGCCACTTTATCCAGCTCTTCCGGGGGGATCGAGAGGCCAGGGCAGCCGAAAGACGTAGTCTTCTCCAGCGTGTCCTGGGTCGTCCCCGGGGTCTCCTCCCGGTGGGACGTGCACGGAACACCTCACCGGGGAGCCGTCCGGGAGGCATCCGAATCAGATGCCCCAGCCACCTCATCTGGCTCCTCACGATGTGGAGGAGCAGCGACTCTACTCTGAGATCCTCCCGGAAGACCGAGCTTCTCACCCTATCTCTAAGGGAGAGCCCGGACACACTGCGGAGGAAACTTATTTCGGCCGCTTGTTTCCGGGATCTTGTTCTTTCGGTCACGACCCACAGCTCGTGACCATAGGTGAGGGTAGGAACGTAGATCGACCGGTAAATTGAGAGCTTCGCCTTTTGGCTTAGCTCCTTCTTTACCACAACGGACCGATACAAAGTCTGCATCACTGCAGACGCTGCACCGATCTGCCTGTCGATCTCCCATTCCATTCTTCCCTCACTTGTGAATAAAACCCAAAGATACTTTAACTCCTCCACTTGGGGCAGGATCTCATCCCCGACCTGGAGAGGGCACGCCAGCCTTTTCCGACTGAGGACCATGGTCTCAGAATTGGAGGTGCTGATTCTCATCCCAGCCGCTTCACACTCTGCTGCGAACTGCTCCAGTGAGAGTTGGAGATCACGGCTTGATGAAGCCGACAGAACCACATCATCTGCAAAAAGCAGATATGCAATACTGCGGCCACCAAACCGGACCACCTCTACGCCTCGGCTGCGCCTTGAAATTCTGTCCATAAAAGTTATGAACAGAATCGGTGACAAAGGGCAGCCTTGGCGGAGTCCAACCCTCACCGGAAACGAGTCCGATTTACTGCCGGAAATGCGGACCAAACTCTGACTCCGATCGTACAGCCAAACACCCCGTATCAGGGGGTTCGGTACCCCATACTCCCGAAGCACCCCCCACAGGTCCCCCCGAGGGACATGGTCGAACGCCTTCTCCAAGTCCACAAAACACATGTGGACTGGTTGGGCGAACTCCCATGCACCCTCGAGGACCCTGCCGAGGGTGAAGAGCTGGTCCACTGTTCCACAGCCAGGACGAAAACCACACTGCTCCTCCTGAATCTGAGATTTGACTACCCGACGGACCCTCCTGTCCAGCACCCCTGAATAGACCTTACCAGGGAGGCTGAGGAGTGGGATCCCCCTGTAGTTGGAACACACCCTCCGGTATATATATCCCAATAAGCATTGTTTATATCTCATTATTAACTCCATTAACCACTTCGATTAATATTTTGTGCATTACCTCTTAAAATTCATGGTTCAATGGTGATCATTCTCTCATTTTTTTGTCTTTCATATGCATGTCATTATTTTACTATAAAATAGGTCAGTTTGTTGGATGTTGGATCAGCCAAAAGTGTCTGAAACAGACACAAAAAAAAGATCAAATAAACATTGTTGAGGTCTCATTATTAACTCCTATAATAACCGGGGTTCATTCGCTATGCAGTGCAATACTTCCCACAAATCTTGCCTTTTGCTAGCCTTGGGTTTGGGCTATAGGGATTTAGGCTTGAGGTTGTATGTGACGACGTGGGAACTAGTTCATTGCACGCTGTTTGTAACCTCGAAACCTAGTATGTCTTGACTGTCATAAACCAAAGTCCCCCCGTAGCATTCACTATCTTATATACGGGTATACAGTGGACCTACCTCTAAGGCAAGATTCTGTAATTGGGGTCAAGAATTAGCATTATGTTTAGGGGTACAGGGTTTGGAGTTAAGGGTTAAGGTTACACATGAAAAGGTATTTTTACACTGCTGTGCAAACTACTTCATTGTGCGCCGTTCGTGACCTCGAAATACCGCATATGGATACTGTCATGAATCAAGAACTCCCTGTACATCACGGGCATTGTTGGTTGTTGTAAACTGACAACATACAGTAGGTGCATCATATCTGCATGATTAGAAAATTAGAAGAAAATATCGCCACCTTCAATGCAGTATGGAAATGCATTGCATCTTGTTTGCCCCTCACCAAAACTCCTTGGATGCTGAGGTAAAAATGGTTCAGACATCACTTTTGCAGTGCCTAAATACAAATCAAATCCCAAGGTCACAAAGAAGTTCACATTTATTTGACAACACCAAGCGAGTCACCTCATGAGGGCACTTTAAATATACACTGCTTTACAAGCTGCGCTTTCCTTAATACGGCAGAACATGAAACGTGTCAGCCCGATGCAAATTACATGCATTAGTAAATGACCTAAAGAAGCACCATGCATCAAACTACAGTACATCCAGGTCTTGTGGAGTAGTTGTGTTCTGTAGAAAGGAGTTATATATGGTAAAGGGTTTCAAAAGAAAGACCAGGAAGTGAAGACTGAGGCTCATTGAAGTTAGAGTTTCTTTGGGTTGTTAAAATGTGAGGAATTTCAAGTTGGAGCCATTCTGTTTCTCTTTTACATTACACCGTAAATAAATAAAATGTCCCACCAATTTAAGACATGACAGTCGATGATTCCAAGAACGCTACGAACGATGTTCCAAATGTTTTGTGTAGGTCACAAGCGCAGAGGCCCCCATGCCCCCAAATGTCCTAGCCCTGCTTTAAGGGCTAGGTTACACAGAGCCTCAGCTCTCATAGCGCTGGAGTGTTGGCTCAACGTCAATCAGCGTAATGTTAGCTGACACACTGGTGAGGGTGGTGACAGGGCAAGGTTATGTGTCACTGTTTGCTCGGGGTCTGCATGAAGACCACCACTGCCAGGGTTCTGTCTCATGTGAGTAGGCAGGGGGTGCAGGGTCACCCTTGGGGCCGTTGAGATCCAAATTAATTTACACCACTACTGTTGTTGGACTGCACCTATCAGCAAATCAGCTCCACGTGACCTCTGGTGGAAGGCCCTCCAGCAGCCTCAAACACACCACCATTGACACAACATCATAATGTCTGTTTACTACCATCACACAGGAAATTCAATGATCAATTACAAGGTGTCTGCATATTTAAATTGGAAGGCATGTGGACAACAGAATTACCTACTGTATCCTTTTCGAAAAACTCCATATTTATACTACTATGACTAATTAATAACTATGAAAGAATTTATGACTCAAAGGATTATATTTATCCCTATAAACAACAGTTGTTCTTCAATCAAAGAACAGTCCTCTCAGCTCAAAAATTGTTGCTCGACATGCGACACTGATGTTTAGTTGCGTAGGTTTCAACCTCTCCTCAAAGATGATGGATTGTTGCATTGGTGTGCCCTGAGATGTGAATCACGTTCACCTGGTGGGTCGACATTTAATCAATAAACGTCTGAACTGTTGCCATAACCTTAACCCTTAGGAATTTAATTACACTGACTCGTGCGGAACCCCCGCAGATTTTCAGAGACACGGCTCCAATCACCCACTGTTGATGTCAACATTCGTCACGCTCTAATTTTTGGAAGGCAAATAATCAAACGTTTCTGACGCCGTACGGCGACAAGGGGCAACAAGGCATTTGTCAACACTCCATTAACCAATGTTACTGTGACATATTCAAATTAATCAAATGGAGCAAACTAAATGGAGCAAACTAAATGGAGCAAACTATATGAAAACAATGCCATTGAGCTTTCAGAACTCTTGACGATTGTTGGGAATTGAATTATGTTTGTCTATCTGTGAGCTGCGATTGACTGCCGACCAGTCCAGGGTGTACCCCACCTCTCGCACAGTCAGCTGGGATACACTCCACCTCCAGCTTTTCAGGAGGCCAACCTCATTTCTGTAGCAACCATATTTTTTATTGTTTCTTATGTAATATTTGAATTTCTTGAGATGGTGAATTTTGGATTTTCATTAGCTGTAAGCGAGAACCATGAAAATAAAAAAATCTGAAATGAAAACAAATCTGAATGATGACATATTTCACCTGTGCGTTTTGAATCTACAAACACATGGTCTTACAGTCTCATGTATCTGTCTTTAACCCCAAAAATGTACTCCAAATGTAGCGATAGTATGAATAATGAAGGGTAAAACACTCCTTTCTACTGTTTTTTAATCTAAATTTGAAGAAAAATACATTGTTATCCAATCACATGCATAAGTCTGTTTTGGCACGTTTCCATTAAATTGGGGGGAATTTTTTAAAAAAAAAACAATGTATATATCTTTGAAAAAGACTCAGGCCCACCGCATACAGAGTGACGCGGCCAAACATGACTGAAGTTGACCATTGCAAACAAACTACAGATCTACAGATGCCGCACATCAAGCGATTGAGTACCGCACATCTACTTAGACGCTGCAACGGAAAAAAACTGTGAGGGGCAAACACACAAACAGTTGTTCTCTATAAAAATTAATTCCCAAAAAAATTGTAAATAAAAAAACTAATGAATAACATTTATATTAAAAACAATATTTATTATATTATTTAAATGTTTATATAATTAGTATATTTACTATATTTATTTTTACACTCACACTAGGCGGGGGGGGGGGGGGGGGGGGGGCCTCACCTATAATGCAGCCACAGAGCAATAAGTTCTTAGAAGTGGCAACCATAAATCTTTCACCTCCATAAATATTTGACCGTTTTCTTTGAATCATTTAAAGAAAAGCCCCATTCTGTTGTTTTGCAGGGCAACGTGCAAGCAGTATACACCCGCCCACCAACCCCCCACCCCATCTCTGCCGCCCACTCTATTTGCTCTCTCTCTCTCTCTGTCAGTTCGACATGCTGCTCAGTGGCCCTGAAATACAGCACATTATGCCGCTTTGTTGCTCATCATTCACGTTACATACCGCATCTGAATGCAATGTAAATGATATGATGATCTGCCCAACTAAGGCAACATTAGCTTTGCAATCGTTAACGCCTTTGTCAAGTGCAAGGGTTGACTTTCTGAGATACTCCTTTGTAACGTGGTGGAGAAATTTCATTATGAAAAATCGCAAATAAATATTTTTGCAGCAATCGTGGTTAAAATGTTCATACAATCAAAGTGCAGACCAATACACTGTGTTGTTTTCTAAACGAAACGGAACATTTGTACACAATACCCGATTAGCTTTGGGAGTCACTGTGTAGTCTGGAGTCAACTAGAAGTCATCGGTGCTTTCCAGCTGAGTGGCTATGCATATGTGGAGAGCAACACTAGAATATGCATGAGTGCTATTAGCCAGAACTGCTCGTAGCTTTGCTCTGTATCAAGTGGGGACTTGGGGGAGATTACACAGATGAGGAGAAGATTTTAAAAAGTCGTATATGTTTAAATGCCATAATAATACTAGAATAAATGTGTAGATTAGTCATCATTTTCCCAAAATAAATGTCAAGATTTAAGTCATAATATTATGAAAATAAAGTCATATTTCAAAAGATAAAAATCTAAAAGTGGTAAAAAAATAAAATATTTAATAATAATATTTTTTTTCTTTATTTTACAAATTAGATTTGTAATATTTTAAGAATAAATGTATGTTTTTAAAGTAGTAATTTTATGAGTAAAGTTGAAAATAAGAAAATAACAAATAAGAAATAACAAAATAAGAAGTCAATTTTCTAAAGTTGTAATATTATGAGAATACATTTATATACTTTCAAAATTAAAGTCTGAATATTTTGAAAATGTATTCTCACGATTAAAGTCATAATATTCCAAGAATAAATGTTTATTTTTTTAGAATAAAGTCATAATTACATGAGTTGTATACTTACCAGATAAAAGGTTATTTTTAAGTCTAATATTACGAGAATAAATGTGTATATTTTCAAGGTTAAAGTCGTAATATTACAAGACTAAAATTATTATTTTTTTTAATAAAATCATGTTTTTGAGACAAAAGTAATATATTTTCATGATAAAATGCATATTTTGACACCATACATCTTTGAGAAAAAAAGTTGTACATTTTCAAAATGAAAGTTGTAATATTTTTATATTACATAGATTAAATAGCAATAACAACAAACGTGCTTGGTGGTAGACATATCACCATTGTTTAAGATACTGCATATGCATATTTACATGTGCCATAATTTACGCAGTTTGCTCATCTCAATTTAGACTTTTGGATGACATTTAATCTGATGTTAAATATGTTATAATATATGACACAGCACTCAGGGGCAACCGTTTAGAGGGTCTTTAAGCCATTAAACAAACGTCACGCTGCGTGTGGATTTACCTCATCTGTGAGCTCTTTCTGCATCTCCAAAAGACAAATTTTTTCAATATTCTATGACGTCATCGAAGGTTTCTCTCCATGCTGTGGTGCTTGCCTTATAGTCTGCACCTACAATGACCACAAAAACATCAGTCCCAAATGTCATTACCAAAAAAGTTTGTATTCATTAATTAATTAAAGAAAAAGCCAACATGAATGACTCGAAATACTATAATGAGACTTTCTGATGCTTTGATGTCTTCAGGTGTTTTAAAACTAACATTTTGCTCCCGTGTAATTACTGTGAACTATGAGACCCTTTGCAGGGAGGTTTTACAACAGTAAATCAAGCCCAAGAGCAAGACTCTTTTCATTGTCCTGCTGCGGCCTCAGGTGGTCAACGGCTGCAACAACATGTTAAGAGGGCAACCTTTGTTTTGTTTTGTTTTGTTTTTTACATCTACTGTTACACACAACTACAGAAAATACATCATTCCACTACAGGAGACTATGTTTTTATGAATGTATATAACCCAGTTTGGCTAATCTTCTGTTGGATGTATGCAATTTTCAGGAAAAATACATGTGTTAGGTGGCAGAAAAATTCCAACTCAAAATCTCAGTTCAGCAAGCATCTCAGGATGAACTTGTTTTAGAAACACTCTTCCCAAAATAAGGAACAGCTCACCGGGTGGTTTTAACCATCCTGTTGCATTTGTTTCTCAGGAGCAGCAATAATGTTACTGGCTCAGCGGCATGTTTACTTCAATTTAATAAACATTGTTTGTATCGCATTATCAACTCAACATTTAAATGAGTGTTACATACTAAAAAAAATGGTTTTAACTATTTATTTTTAACTAAAGTGGATCAATGTGACCCACAACTAACAGAGTTAAGCGAAGATCAGTAGCCCATTTCACACTGCTTATTAAAGCCCGTAATTTTCCAAGAGAATGCTACAAAATGAAGACAATACACTGCTAGGAAAAAAATAATTAATATTAATAATTAAATTATAATAATTTAATTAATTAAAATTAATAATTTCTTGGCACAAATCGTTGGTCTAATAGCAGAACTGCCCGAGTCTTTTTTTTGTTTTTACTTTTTCAGAAAACAAGACAAAACACAAGAGATTTAGCAAACAAGAAGAGTCCAGTTGCCTCAATTCAACCTTTGCTGATTAACATGACTTGAATGACTAAGACTCGAGACAGACAAAGAAAAAAAAAAGTTTATTTTAGCAAGAAGATTGGTATTTTTTATTGCTATTGTAAATCAGTAAGTTAAAAATGACATGGAAATAGATAGGCAAACAAAACATTACAATTTAGGTAGTAAATGTTCTTCTGTGTTTAGGCCAGCAGACCGCCCTCATTGTTCCAACGTCACATTCCGTGTCTGGAAATAGCTGTGTGACTAGCAAAAACAGGAGGCAGCTGCCTTCTCCATCGACTGACTCAGACAAGTGTGACCACAGCGTCTGTTGAGCGCCTCTGGCCAAATACTGTATTCCACAGTTGCCACTTTAAACCCCTGCCAACAAAACTCTGCTTCTGCCAGGATCTTCTGGTGGGCGCAACAGATGTAAACTATTGCAGGAGCAGAAGGCGGAAGCTTGTAGGTTAGCAGAGGTGGCAAAACGGCAGGTCGTTGGCAGAGTTGGAAGCCCGAGATTTGGGAGGCTGGAACTTGAAGGACACTCTTAATCTAAAATACTGCAGCAGTGTTTTATGGTTTAGATTGTTTGCCAGATGCAACCACTGCAGGTTTCTACCAGAATATTCAAGTGGGGTTCTAATACCTACTAGAGCCGATGTGGATTCTGGAGTTCTGAATCCACCTTGATGTGGCATATTGACTGTTTCAAAGGATATATATATTGATGTTTCAAGCTTCAGGTGGAGGTAGCTGACATTGGCTTCAGGGTGGATCTGGAAGCCACCATCCGTATGCTAAAATGCATGTTTGATGACTGCTTAACTGGATATCAGAATACATAATAGTTTATATAATGTACAGTACAAGACCTAGGACAATTATTTTATTCAACACACAAAACTGCGCTGAAAATATATTTCAACAGCCCCATCTGGTGGATTTAAAGAATCTAAGGTACACTCAAGAAGAAGAATTAAACGTAGCTCGATTCATTCGGGATGAGAATTATCTCAAGAAAATGCAGAATTCTTCAAAAAGTGTTTTAAAAAATTGACCATTGAACATTTTGAAGTTATAATGATTTGAATTAGTTAAGAAATGTTGAATTGGAGATGAATTGATTAAATCCATCGATCCATTTTCCATACCGGTCGGGTCGCCGGCATGCTGGAGTCTAGCCCAGCTATCTTTGGGCAAGAGGCGGGGTACACCCTGAACTGGTCGCTTGCCAATCGCAGGCCACATATAAACAAACAACCATTCACACTCACATTCACACCTATGGGCAATTTAGAGTCTTCAGTTAACCTACCATGCATGTTTTTGGGATGTGGGAGGAAACCGGAGTACCCGGACAAAACCAACGCAGGCACAGGGAGAACATGCAAACTGCACACAGGCGGGGCCGGATTTGAACCCGGTTCCTCAGAACTGTGAGGCAGATGTGCTAACCAGTCGCCTGGATTGATTAAAAGTTTCCTTTAATTTGGCAGTTTTGTCTTTTTAAAAAAATCTGCAGAAATTGGGTCATTTGGAATGTTAAACATTCTGGGTTACAATGATTTGAATCACTTGAGAACTGTTAAATGGGTCAAAAATTACTTCTTGACTTCAGTGGGAGGGAAAAGTATGTGAACGCTTTGCAATTTCTTAAATCTCTGCATAAATTGGACATCAAATTTGGTCTGATTTTCATCTCTATCACACGAATACCCAGTCTGCTTAAACTATTATCACACAAACAATTACGTTTTCATATTAAATAATAATAATAATAATAATAATAACATTCCCAGGAGGAAAATGTAAGTGAGCCCTTTGATTTCAGAACTGCTTGATCCTCCTTTGGCTGCAATAACCTCAAACAAACATTTCCTGTAGTTGCAGATCAGACGTGCACAACGATCAAGATAAACTTTGGACCATTCCTCTTTACAAAAATGTTGCAGTTCAGCAAGATTCCAGGGATGTCTGGTGTGAATAGCTCTCTTGAAGTTATGCCACAGCATTATAATCAGGTTGAGGTCAGGACATTGACCTTGGGGGCAGCCACATTTGTGAGTAGATTTACATGAGATCTTTCAGATATTTCAGTATGTACCCTTATTGTGACAGTTCTGATGTCGTGATGTGCCTTGGCCAGTGGTGGTAGGTCAGTCCCCACATGGTTCTGTTATTGACCAAAATCAAGTGTTGAAAATTGCTTGAGCTCTTTGACCATGCAATGTCAATGGCTGCACAAACATGGCTTTTTTTTTTTTCCTTAAAATTTGGAGATGCAAGGTTTTCGCCCAACGCCAGCTTTATACTCCCTACATTTGAAAACAGATGTTTGTGCTTTGTATTCCATATTTTGTCAACATTACTTTAATTACTTTTTCCACCTCCGCAGATAATAAATAACAACAAAAACAATGTTTTCATTTAAGCCATTTACACTGTTTTCTGAGTCGCCCTGCCTCGGTGAAATGTTATAGAAAGTGTACTTTACTCACGTCACGTGTAACGTCATGGTGAAAAGGTTGTAGTTGAACATGGAGTGGCAGTAGTGAATCTCCGTGTTAGTGTGTCCGCTTTGAGGCAACCGTAGAAGAAAGCGGGCTCGCTGATGTCACTCACGCCAATAAGTTAGTTAGCCCAAAGTAGCTAGCGCAGTGTTGGAGAGTGTTACGAGTCCGGTGCCTTTTGTCGCCTTTCCCTTTAAGGTAAACTACATTGGAGCCGCCACAGTATGGACGACGTTATAGCTGTGTGTGATGGAAAGGTGCTCTTGAAAACAACCGCAGCAGAAGTGACTCACGCCACGTTGGCTACGCGCCGCGTTTGGGGAACACATGTTACCATACATCGTGTTACGGGAGTAAAACGCTAACAAGGCTAACTAAGCTAAATATGCTAACTAGGCTAACGCGTAGCTGACGTTAGCGGCTGTCAGCCAGCTGCCTGAACTAAAGTGGCGCTTCCCCGGTCTTTACGTCATTTTAGCCACCAGCTCAACATGTTAAGTGTAAACACTTGTGCATACCTGATTGAAAATAAAGTCTGTATAAGTCTAAAGTATCATTTGTATTTATTAGTTTCATTAAGATTATATTTCACTCTTCCAATTTTGTTTTACTTTATTCAGTTGTAGAATATGCTTGTTTAATATTGTTTACTTAGCACTTTAAAATGTATATATTTTTTGTTTTTATTGTATATATGGGTTATTTTTCCGGATTTTATTCAGTTGTAGTATGTTCTTGTGTTTAAGGATAAACCTTATGTAATCCATTGGTTTATAACAAATGTGTCAGTTCTCATACCTACTGTTGCTGACGATTGTTCCCTGTTTGAATAATATAATTAGTTTGAAGCAGTTTCTATCATTCCATACTACAAAATAAAGTAATAAAAGTATGTATAATTGTATAATTCGTGCTACTATTGTATCAGGTCTATACGGATATCGGCCAATACTCAAGGCTGCAATATCAGTATCGTATCGGAAGTGAAAAAGTTGTATCGGGACATGCAGAGTATTTTGTTTGCACGTTATACCAATTCTGTGGCTATAAATTGCCATGTCATGTATGGGGCTCTGTACTAACATATTCTAGACTTTACGCCGATCTGATCGGTGTGATCGGTGTCGGCCGATAATTAGCATTTTATGCTGATCGGCTTTCATGTCATAATTCGCCGACCTGATCAATGACGTCATCGATCGGCTCCGCAAAAGACTTAACTCCGTGTCGCCGTCGCGTATGAATCCAAAAGCTCGTCTATTTTTAGCCTTGTCACCCGTCTTGTGGCGCAGTACTGTAACAATCTAACGGCCAATCAAGTTTTTTTCAATCTTGTCGGTGAAAAAACACAGTCGGTGTGGGACTATTTTGCGGTGTCTCAGACAAACAACACGCAAGTTATTTGCAGTCTGTGCACAACTGAAATACGTCGTAGGGAACGTCATCTCAATGCTTCAACACAACAAATTTGATCGGGCACCTGAAGAATGTATGGTGGGGGTGAGCCAAACGGATGCAAACTCTGGACAACACCAGTCCATATAGCCGGGACAGTGAGAAAGTTAGCGTAAGCATGTCATTATTTAGTATTTATTAACGTAATTGAATTGCAAAATAAAGTAATTTAATTACAGTAAGCAAGCACCCATTATTATCTGTCCTGTTGTAGTGTTGATTTGACCTAAATTTATGTCAGTGGCCAATCCTTGAATACCCCCTAGAGGTCTTTGATGTTTTCACTTTTGTCTAAAATGCTAGTGAATAATTTTGAGCTGGGATGGGCTCCAGCACACCCGAGACCCTAGTGAGGATAAGAAGTACAGAAAATGGATGGATGGACACAGTACTCAGTATACAGTACACAAAGTATATACAATAAATGAACAAGTCATGTAAATTGACACATTGCTCCATCTTGTGATCGGATCGGTTATCGTTTTTTTAAACTTGCTGATCGGTCCCAAAAATCCTGATCGTGTAAAGCCTAACATATCCTAAACATTTGTATGAAAAACACTTCTAGGGCATAAATAGAAAATGAAAAACAGTAAGTACAGCACTAACCGAGTATACCTTATTAGGCAGTGTGACCACATATTCTTACACCGCTGCGCAAACTACTTCGAAATCTCGTACTTTATATCGCTAGCATCGTGAATGAAGGACCCCCTGTATTTTTCTCTTCAAACAATCCTTGTTGAGGCTGCTCATTCTTCTTGGAATTGTTCTTCCAGGCTGGTGTTGAAAGATGCGGCGCGGGGAGCATGTGCCGCACGCGTTCCAGGCCCCGGTGGACGTCCACGCCAGCGCCGACGGCCAGGTGTACATGTTCAAGAGGAAAGCCAACGGCACGGCCGCGTCGTCAGACGGTGAAGACGAGGAGGTGGAGGAACTCGGTCTGATGGAAATGAGACCTCGGGTGTTCCAAGAGCCCGAACAGGACAGGCTGGGGAATTTCCACCTGCTGGAACGGGACGTGTTGGACGGCGACAATCTCAACAAGCTGGCGTTGCAGTACGGATGCAAGGTAGGTAGGGGAGTGATGTAGGGTTACCGCTATCAAATGTTTTTAGACCCAAGTGTTCTGCTGATTAACTCATGATTAATCAGACAAAAATGTATTTTGCATTCGTAAACACAATAATGTGGATGCGCAGTCCAGTTATTGTTATTGTCCACTTGGGGTCGCCATCCCTCAGATTTCTACTGTAGTATCGGTGACTTTGTGTGTGTTGGCTTGAAAAGGCGGGGCCTAACCTGTTGTCTGACATGGGCATCAGCGAATCAGAGCGTAGAGTTGGCTGGGGGGTTGGCGGTGTCGTGCCAAATTCGATCCAATTATCGGTATGTAACTCATAAACTATACACTTGTTTCTATGAACAGGTGGCAGACATAAAGCGCGTGAACAACCTCATACAGGAGCAGGATTTATTTGCACTGAAATGCATCAAAATTCCTGTTCCCAAGCACAGCTTTTTAACGGAATCGCACGCAGACCCGAGTGACTATTTAGAGGAAATGCCCGTCAGGGACCAGCCGCACAGACACCAGGTTATGGACTTCTGCACTGAGGTGGACAATGACAAGGAGAAGCTAATCCCGACCACGGACAACCGCGACGTGGAGCTGTTGGATGATGGACCCAAAATATCGGGCCTAAGAGGACAGAAGGGCCAGGGGGCAGACTGGGGCATCCAGTGGTGGAACGCCGTGGTGGCTATGCTGCTCATCGGCATCATCCTGCCCTTGTTTTACGTTATTTACTTCAAAACCAAACACAGTGGTGCAGCCTCGCCGGCAGATGGCAGTGTCACGTCATCTCCCGTCACGTCAAACAACTCCGGAGCCGGCGCCTTTGGTACCGCTGGACCTGAGCCAGGATAGAACTCCCCCTCTAGATTGCATAAATCCAAATGTCTTGAACATCACATGCAATACCTGCCTTGTCTTCTGTTAAAGTCGGCCATTTGCAATCCATTGCAATCATGTCAACTTAAAATTCGTCAATAACATCTTGCCAGTAATTGTTACTGTTCTGCATGTTGTTTTATGGTAAGTATTTTTGTGTTTTCGTAGCTATTTAAAAAACATCTCCAGCTACAGTGTTGTCCCTCATATTTGCGGTTCACTTTCACAACTATAAGCGTTTTTCTTTCTGTGGAACCCATTCCCAGCTTTTTTCTGAAAAACTAACATGACGTTTTTTGTCCTCATCGGAAACACCCTACGATTCCACAGGATGGCGCCAAAGCCCTGTCTAACGGAAAGGTACTGCTGTGGGGCCCGTATATTGGCATCTTGGTGCCAAAGAACTATGTTGAAATGAGGAAAGGAGCTTCTATTCGAGACCAAAGCACTATTTATTACATACACATTAATAGTGCCTTAGTGCGGTGTACTGACATCTAAAAGGTAATTACAAACATTTTTAAGGGCATCAATTATTACTGTACAGCACGGGACACCAACATGGTGCCCGCGGGCATCGGATAGTCCCCAAAGACCACGAGGAGTCTGCAGGCCTGCTCTAAAAATGGCTCACCAATGATGGGACATTGTGATCTTTTAGGAATACTGTAGTAGTGATTATTTTAAAATGTAAACACTTGCCGAGATTTACAGAAATGAAGTGTTGCATATTGATAATTGTTTCTTACTGTGTTACATCATTGTTGATAATTAGTGTGAGAGAGCAATAAAGCCTCGGCAGCATCTTGTGGCATCATTGAGCGTTTCAGAAAGAGGACAAACTGCAAATAGTCCGTTTTTCAGCAAATAACTGAATAGGTTAGACAGAAAAAAAAACTTGACTGGTGAATTGTGAATATGGGAGGATACTGTATCGTGGCTTGTTTTCTAGGAAATTAAGAGGTGTGTGTATCAGGTGTTGGCTCAAATTGCTGTACATCATGAGTGTGTTGTATTTAAAGTTATGTTTTTATTTTCTGTGTTTATATATGTCGATTCATTTTGCATTGTTCCCTTGGGCTGGATTTACACTACAGGTCCAAGTGCCCAGTTCTTATTTGAATGCCTAAATCTTTTCTTTTGGTTTATTTTCATGTGCATTTCAAGTGACCAAACACTTGAAATGACTTACATTTTTTTCAAATCTTTCAACCTATTTTCCCCATTCTTTACTAATCGGCAGCAGAACAAAGTGGTGTGAAAAAGTATTTGATCCATTCTCAAATTCTTTATTTATTTAGCAGTTTCCCCACTTTGTTTATCATTAAACAAATGTAAATATCAGACAAAAATAACCCAGGTAAACAAAGTGCCATTTTTAAGTGCTGATTTTTATATTATTATTCAATATTATATATTGAATAATTCAAAGCGATCTGGGCCTGTGTGAAAAAGTAATTTCCCCCCTTGTTAAATCATGAATTAACTGTGGGTAATCAAATTTTTGGAAAAGCTGAGTTCATTTTCACTGACCACACACAAGCCTGATTACCTCCAGATCTGTTCAACCAAGAAATCACTTAAAAAGAACCTGCCTGACAAAATTAAGTTGGGTAAAAGATCTCAAAAAGCTCCAACAAAATGTCACGATCCAAATCAATTGAAGAACAGATGAGAAATAAAGAAATCAGTTTGGAAAGGGTTACAAAGGCATTTCTAAAGTTTGGTGACTCCAACAAACCATGGTGAGAGCCATTGTCCACAAATGACAAAAACATGCAACAGTGATGAACCTTCTGTAGGCCTCCGTTAAGGTGAGGAAGAGTGGGCTGAAATTTCTCCACCCAGATGTGAAAGATTCATTGCCGGTTTAGTTGGGTTATCTTTTTCTGATATGTATATTTCTTTGATGATCTTAAACATAAAAAGTAAGGAAACTATGCAAAAATAAATAAACTTCAGAAGGGGACAAATACTTTGTCACAGCACTCTAGGTTGGTTCCACCAAAAACATCTGATTCTGACCCCAGAAAAATTGAGAAAATTAGATTTATGTATGTCAAGCAGAGCAGAACTATTTCTTGAAGCAAGCCCTGTATCTGCAACTTCTTCCTCCTCCACCTGCTCCCACACGTCACTTTGCAGTGTAGAACTTTACTAGCCTATGCATGAAATTCAGGGGTTTTACACACCCCTTAGTTTCTGGCTCTGTACCGCACACGTTGAATATGCACAGCTGTAACAGATGTGTGATGTAACAAACAATTTGGACCAGTTCAGCAACTTTCGGATGAAGGGGGTAGTATGTTAGTCCCACCCCAAGTTAGTCCTTACCTACATAACCTTCTGGAGCGTCTGCTGTTGATCCAGAGGGCAACCACTCTGGCGAATCCGGGTCAAGTTCGCAAGGGTCCCGGATTCAGGAGAGGTGGGCTGAGGTGAACTGGATTGTCAAGGAATCTCGCTACGTGGCCCGGGGTCAATCAACATTTTTTTTTTTTTGTCACGGCACTCATCCCCAAAGTGTCATCCTTTCTTCGTCTCAATATTCTCAGTCCTTTTTCACGATCGAGACACTCATTAGTTTCATCACAACACATACTCTGTGTGAGTTGTTTATACTGGTCTGATTTTCACATTTTTGCCAGTTTTCTGTCTGATAGTCTCATCTTTTCATGACTTTCTCTGCTTATCTCTCATTCAAAGCACTGCTGCCATCTACTGGCATCTGTGTGTCATCACAGTACAGTACAAGCTTGCAATTCGCAAACAAGCTGCGCCACACCCTCCTTCACCCCCTCCCCAGTCATAAACGAACTTGATGTCTCTAGGGAGGATTCTCAGTCAAGACAATGGATGGATGGATGTACTACGGCAGTGATTATTTCACGTACCACAAGGAGCCCACTTTCCACTTTGGGAATCATTGGTCTATACTGTTTGTGTCATTTAGATTTACAGAAGGTGTCATTTATATTGTTTGTGCAGATGTGGGTGTTTATTATCACCAACTGGCATATTTTGATGACATCAAGCTGGCATCAAGGCGGATTAACCCACCTGTGCATTTACACGGAACTCGCATTGGCAGAGACCCAATTATGCATCAGATCTTTATCAACATTTGCAAGAAAGCTGATTCCGTTCTGAAGATATTCAATTCCGTGAATTTTTTCGTTCGTCTACGTTGCCATGACTCATCCCAATTGCGTCACTTGTTGTATGTAATGTAAATCCAGCCTTGTTGCTCGTGCCGAGTCGACCGGAATGGCATGCCAAACGTGTGAACTGTGTTTACAAAAGCACAATTCAGTGCAATAATGTACAGTGCGTACGGAAAGTATTCAGACCCCCTTAAATTTTTCACTTTTTATATTGCAGCCATTTGCTAAACTCATTTAAGTTAATTTTTTCCTCATTAAATGTACACACAGCACCCCATTGACAGAAAAAAAACTGAATTCTTGAAATCTTTGCAGATTTCTTAAAGAAAAACTGAAATATCACACAGCCATAAGTATTCAGACCCTTTGCTCAGTATTTAGTAGAAGCACCGTTTTGAGCTAATGAGTCTAATGAGCCATGAGTCTTTTTCGGAATGATTTTTCACAGTTTTTCACACCTGGATTTGGGGATCCTCTGCCATTCCTCCTTGCAGATCCTCTCCAGTACTGTCAGGTTGGATGGTAAATGTTGGTGGGCAGCCATTTTCAGGTCTTTCCAGAGATGCTCAATTGGGTTTAAGTCCGGGCTCTGGCTGGGCCATTCAAAAACCGTCACAGAGTTGTTCTGAAGCCACTCCTTCAGTATTTAAGCTGTGTGCTTAGGGTCATTGTCTTGTTGGAAGGTGAAGGTGTCTCCCTGTCCCTGCAGCTCAGTTTGGCCAGACGGCCAGCTCTAGGAAGGGTTCTGATCGTCCCAAACGTCTTCCATTTAAGGATTATGGAGGCCACTGTGCTCTTAGGAACCTTAAGTGCAGCAGAATTTTTTTTGTAACCTTGCCCAGATCTGTGCCTTGCCACAATTCTGTCTCTGAGCTCTCCAGGCAGTTCCTTTGACTTCATGATTCTCATTTGCTCTGACATGCACTGTGAGCTGTAAGGTCTTATATAGACAGGTGCGTGGCTTTCCTAATCAAGTCCAATCAGTATAATCAAACACAGCTGGACTCCAGTGAAGGTGTAAAACCATTTTAAGGTTGATCAGAAGAAATGGACAGCACCTGAGTTAAATATATGTGTCACAGCAAAGGGTCTGGAATACTTATGGCTGTGTGATATTTAAGTTTTTCTTTTTTAATAAATCAGCAAAAATTTCAACAATTACGTTTTTTCTGTCAATATGGGGTTCTGTGTGTACATTAATGAGGGAAAAAATGAACTTAAATGGTTTTAAGAAGTGGCTGCACTATAACAAAGAGTGAAAAATTTAAGGGTGTCCAAAAACTTTCCGTACCCACTGTACGTGTGATGTGTTTCCACTTTTTAGTTTGTAACTTAAAGAATAATAAGTTAACACAGGGTGCCTTAAGCATTCACTGCTAAATTAATATTCTGAAATGTGCACCTTTTTTGGACATTGTAAAACTTCAGGGAGTTGTGATTATATCTTAACAAAATTAGCCTTGAACATGGATATGGCTTAATGACTGTTTTTTTTTAATGGTTTTCAAACTGTTGAGTAAATATTGATTATAAATATTGACTCAGTGACTGGTGACTTATTTCAATACAAGCCTCAGAGAGTGTTGATTACTACACTAGGAAATGACTTTTCACTTGAATCATATTAAAAACTAGGAAATAGTTAATTCGACCAGGTTCAAACACACGTTCATTCCAGGAAAGAGGAACATGATGATACCTAGATCATTTTTGTCTCACCCTTTATTTTATTTACAAGGTTATTTTTTAAAACAATGTTACCTTCTTAATAATTTTTGGGGCAAATTATTTATGTGGTTATTTTCATTGACTGCCCTTTACTTAAAAACAACCCCAAAAATTTTTAAGCTAGCAACCAGTTCAGGGTGTACCCCGCCTCCTGCCCGGTGATAGCTGGGATAGGCTGCAGCACGCCCGCGACCCTAGTGAGGAGAAGCGGCTCAGAAAATGGATGAATGGATGGATGGAAACTTACTTTTAATCTATTTTCTAAGTAAACGTGCCCAAATGAAATTTAGATACAAGACATTGACTGCTCTGTAACTTTATTTTACTCCAGCGGTTGCATGCGTAAACATGAAAAGATGTCAAAAAAGGACATTTCAATTTGAAATGACCATTTGACCACTCCAACTAAATGTCCCAAACATTTTCATTTATATTTTATTGTAAGTAAACATGCACTCATTCAACAAAAAGGAGGGGGGGAAAAAAAGGGACAAACTCATAAAATGTTTTTTTAACATGAGAATGTACTACTTTTTGTACTCATTAAATAAAACCATACAATTTAGCGTTGCTTTAGTGTATTATACTAAAACATGCTTATCAGCCTGGTCACACTGAGCTGTGTTCAGGGCTCCTCCTCGGAAAACCGAAAATGAGGCGTTATGTTTGCTTGGTGGTAAAGCGCAGCTTGGTGCCCGGCCGATAGCCCTGTGGCTCGGGGAAGATGCTCCTGAAGGTCAAGTTGATGCGAGGGCCGCGGTCGTGGTACTCCTTAGCCACCTGGTGCTGAAAAGCACAAAGAAGACGCACTGTTCAAATTAAGCAAAGTGAGGAGGATACGTTCCAGAGGAAGAAAATGAAAATCTGAAAAAAATATATTCACCAAAAAAAAGAGTGTGCGTGTATACAATTTTAACCCCCCCATGACATGCTTTAACATTTTCCCACTCTCTTGTTCTTCAAATAAAAGGCAGTGTAGTTCGTCACCTCCAGATAAACGATAAAATGATATAACAAATTTGAATGCCATAGAGAGGCTAATGGAAATTGGCGTAGTTGCTGTATGTGTTACTGTAATTATAAACAACTGCTGCTTTAACAAAAAAAAAATCTCTATAAACAAATATGTCTTGGAATAGTAGATCCTTTCCATTTTCTCTCAAAATACAAATATTTCGCAAAAATAACAAATAAACATTTCCCATAAAAAATACTAGTTATTTCTCCAACATCCATCCATTTTCTGAGCTGCTTCTCCTCACAAGGGTCGTGGGAGTGCTGGAACCTACCCCAGCTAACATCGGGGAGGAGGCGGGGTACACCCTGAACCGCTTGCCAGCCAATCGCAGGGCACATACAAACAAACAACCATTCGCAATCACATTCACACCTATGGGCAATTTAGAGTTGTCAATTAACCTACCATGCATGTTTTTGGGGTGTAGGAGGAAACCAGAGTGCCCGGAGAAAACCCACGCAGGCACGGGGAGAACATGCAAACTCCACACAGGCGGGGCCGGGGATTGAACCCCGGTCCTCCGAACTGTGAGGCAGACGCTCTAACCAGCCGCCTCTTTTAAAACATTTAATACAAAATGCAACTTAGTTCTCATGGTATTATTCTTTTTTTCAATTACATGTGGCACTAATTCACCTTTTTAATATTTGATAAGGTGACAAGGAAAAGTCTAAGAAGCTCACTTGTGACTACAGAGGTGACAAGTTCTGACCAAGCTCAGCCTTTACCGCCACTGTCTTGTGTCAGATATTCAAAATCAATAGCTTTTTATTTTTAGATATGTTTATACTGGATCAGTGATTGGTGGAGCCTACCTGCCAGTCATCCTGCGTGGCTCCTTCCATCAAAAGCAGTGTGCCGTGACCCAGAGGTACCTTAATACGCTCCACGTAGGTGTAGTCACCATTTTCCTCCTATGACGCAAAGAAGACGGCGCATCATAAACACAGCAATTCGGTTTGTCCTGTGTACTGGATGTATATGGACCATGGCCAGACACACATTAATGGGGTAAAGATAAAGATTGTTCCTATTATAACATTGATGGATCTTACTAAAGAAAGAAAAAAATAATCCATTAAGAATAAAATTTGGCGGCACGGTGGACGACTGGTTGGAGCGTCTGCCTCACAGTTCTGAGCAGCAGGGTTCAATCCCCGGCCCCGCCTGTGTGGAGTTTGCATGTTCTCCCCGTGCCTGCGTGGGTTTTCTCCGGGCACTCCGGTTTCCTCCCACATCCCAAAAACATGCGTGGTAGGTTAATTGAGGACTCTAAATTGCCCGTACGTGTGAATGCGAGTGCGAATGGTTGTTTGTTTGTATGTGCCCTGCGATTGGCTGGCAACCCGTTCAGGGTGTAGCCCGCCTCCTGCCCGATGAGAGCTGGGATAGGCTCCGGCACGCCCGCGACCCTAGTGAGGAGAAGCGGCTCAGAAAATGGATGGATGGATGAAGAATAACATTTTATTTTTATGACATCTATGGCTTTTTTTTTGTTTTTTTTGTTTTTTTGTTTTTGTTTTTAAAAGCTGTCATCTTACAATACTCACTTTTTCCTCAGAAGTCATAAGCATCGTCTATCTTTTTGAGTGTAGGTCAGTAATCTAAAAAGCATAAGGTCATATTTTTATGACAATAACATTTTTCTTTTTTGTTATTAAAAAAAGTAAATTTCTGAGATTTTTTGTAAAAATAAATAAATCTTGCAAGAATAAAATCTCTTTTGGGGGTGGGTGGAAAGATGTAATTTTACAAGAGTAAAGTCCGACCTTTTTGCAAAGAAAACAATCTTACGCGAATAAAATTGAATTTCTTCGCAAATAAGTTGTAATCGTTTAAGAAAGAATATTTTTTTCTAAGAAACTTGTCATTTCTAAGAATTACGTGGTATTTCTTTCAAGAAAAAAAATCTATTTTGCAAGCATAAAATCAGATTTATTTTTTCAGGGATGAAGTTGGATTGTATAAATAAAGTCCAAATTTTGCAAGACTTAAATAGATTTTTTTTCCCCCCCCAAAAAAATGATTAATCTTATGAGGCTAAATATTTCCTTTGGGGGGGTGCGAAAATATTCATATATATTCTTATTAGAATGTTGGTGTTGTTTACTATAAAACAGTTGGCAGATAAAAAAAATGTAAAAATCTTGCAAAATAGTAAGTGATTCTTGTACATAAAAAGACCTGTGATTAGAGTCCCAAAGACTAAAACTCATAATCTTGTAAGAGTAAAATCTTTATTTTAAACTAAAGCTATATTTTTTTTGTTGAAAAGTTTTACAGGAATAAAGTTCCCTAAACTTTTTCAAGTTAACAAAAAAAAAGTCTGAGGGAAAAAAAAAGTCTTAATTTGTATCTTTGAGAGTAAATTTAAATCTAAATCTAATGAAAATAGTACATTTTCTTAAAGAATAAGTCATTTGTATTTGAAACTCTTATGAGAATAAAATTACATTCTTTCACAAAAAGTAATTGAATAAAGTTGGTTTTTTTTCAAGAAATTGTTATGTTTTTTTTTGTTTTTTTAAAGTTGGAATTTTACTAGAACAAAGTGAAAAAAAAGTTTATCCTGTGGAAAAAAGTCTTAATTCTACAAGCAAAACAATCTTTGAGAATAAATGTGTAATCTAATGCGAAAGTATTTTTTGGTGAAAACAATGATTCCAGCCAGAACATGGAAGGAGTTGTGCGTGTGTTTGTCTGACCGGAGGCGGATTCTTGCGGAGGCTGAACACCCTGTTGTCGCCCAGGCTGAGCGAAGCAATGACGGGCTGGTGGCCCAGTGAGGCCTCGTCGTCGCTGTGCCAGCCGATGCCGTCGTGTCCGTCTCTGTATAGATTGCACAGCAACGAGTTGAAGCGGTCGCTGCCGCCGGCGCTCGCCTCGGCGACCGCTGCACGAAGCCTCAACAGCAATGGATGCCACTAGGCAGACAGCGGAATAGCCGCAGTTTAGTCAGTGCGTGATAAAGCAAGGATAAGTTCCACCTTTTTGTTGAATATAATGGTAGAAGAATGCTATATTAAGACAACATGCCAGAGATTTTTCAAGAAGAGGGGAAATATAGAGGATTATTTCATTTTATTTGCCTGGCCAAAGCTATTTTTGTTTCTCTTACATAAATAAATATAATTACATTGGCTACGGAAAGTTTTCAGACCACCTTAAATTTTTCACTCTTTGTTATATTGCAGCCATTTGTTAAAATCATTTAAGTTCATTTTTTTCCTCATTAATGTACACACAGCACCCCATTTTGACAGAAAAAACATTAATTGCTTAAGTTTTTGCTGATTTATTAAAGAAATAAAAACTGAAATATCACACAGCCATAAGTATTCAGACCCTTTGCTCAGTATTTAGTAGAAGCACCCTTTTGAGCTAATACAGCCATGAGTCTTTTTGGGAATGATGCAACAAGTTTTTGATTATACTGATTGGACTTGATTAGGAAAGCCACACCCCTGTCTATATAAAACCTTACAGCTCACAGTGCATGTCAGAGCAAATGAGAATCATGAGGTCAAAGGAACTGCCTGAAGAGCTCAGAAACAGTATTGTGGCAAGGCACAGATCTGGGCAAGGTTACAAAAAACATTCTGCTGCACTTAAGGTTCCTTAAGAGCACAGTGGCCTCCATAATCCTTCAATGGAAGACGTTTGGGACGATCAGAACCCTTACTAGAGCTGGCCGTCCTGCCAAACTGAGCAATCGGGAGAGAAGAGCCTTGGTGAGAGAGGTGGAGAAGAACCCAAAGATCACTGTGGCTGAGCTCCAGAGATGCAGTCGGGAGATGGGAGAAAGTTCTAGAAAGTCAACCATCACTGCAGTCCTCCACCAGTCGGGGCTTTATGGCAGAGTGGTCCGACGGAAGCCTCTCCTCAGTGCAAGACGCATGAAAGCCCGCATGGAGTTTGCAAAAAGAAAAACGCCTGAAAGACTCCAAGGTGATGAAAAATAAGATTCTCTGGTCTGATGAGACCGAGAGAGAAATTGTTGGCCTTAATTCTAAGTGGCATGTGTGGAGAAAACCAGGCACTGCGCATCACCTGTCCCATACAGTCCCAACAGTGAAGCATCTTGGTGGAAGCATCATGCTGTGGGTGTGTTTTTCAGCTGCAGGGACAGGATGACTGGTTGCAATCGAAGAAAAGATGAATGCAGCCAAGTACAGGGATATCCTGGACGAAAACCTTCTCCAGAGTGCTCAGAAACTCAGACTGGGCCGAAGGTTCACCTTCCAACAAGACAGTGACCCTAAGCACACAGCTAAAATAACGAAGAAGTGGCTTCAGAACAACTCCGTGACTGTTCTTGAATGGCCCAGCCACAGCGCTGACTTAAACCCAATTGAGCATCTCTAGAAAGACCGGAAAATGGCTGCCCACCGACGTTCACCATCCAACCTGACATAACTGGAGGGGATCTGCAAGGAGGAATAGCAGATGATCTGCAAATCCAGGTGTGAAAAACTTGTTGCATCATTCCCAAAAAGACTCATGGCTGTATTAGCTCAAAAGGGTGCTTCTACTAAATACTGAGCAAAGGGTCTGAATACTTACGGCTGTGTGATATTTTAATTCCGTTTGTTTTCTGTTAATATGGGGTGCTGCGTGTACAGTAATGTGGAAAAAAATAAACTTAAATGATTTTAGCAAATGGCTGCAATATAAGCAAGGGGTCTGAATAATTTCCCTACCCACTGTATATGGCTTTATCAGAGGTTTGATTTTCACCAAAATAGTGGAAACATCCTTTAAAGGAATACCTAACATGTGACAGTAATCTCCATTACTGCCCCCTACAGGGCTGGAGCAAAACAATATCAGCACAGTTGAATTGACACGTTTGAAATGCTTGCACTGGCAGAGGTCTGACATGCTCGTCAGCTTTGTAAAGGCAGATTTTTTGACACAGACTGTCTCCTTTAATTCAATATAGTGAACACCCAAAGTTTTGGGGGGAACCTACATTTATCTTCCGTTACTGGCTAAAAACTCCCCGAATCGCCTTTTTTATAGTAACAGTATTGCTTTGGTGCCATCTGGTGGAATCTTGGTGTCAAGCAAGTATGTTGAAGTAAGTTGAGACTTACACACGAACATTCATTGAGACACAAGTCGTAGGCGGAAGCTAAGGGTGCTATGAAATCCAGGGAGTGCCAAAACGTGGGGGGGGGGAGGGGTCACCTTAAATATATTTATATATCTATGAACTCTTGAAATTGATAAGCTGAATGTGATATTTGGATTCAGCGCATAAAAATTTTCCTAAATCAGCTAAAAAAATCTCAGACAAAAAAGTTTTTATTGACCAGTGTATGTTAATGATTTCTCACAATAATTACCAACAATGATTAACATTGTAGGAAACAGATACATATCAATATGCAACACTTTATTTCTACAAATCTCTGCAAATATTAACATTATCAAATGATGACTTCACGGGTGAGCTATTTGTCGAACAGCCCGCGGGCACCATGTTGGTGACCCCTGATGTAGCTCATGTACAGTTATTGTGTGCAAACTGTTGTAATTTATTACTATTTTTTTTCACTTATCCACATTAATTTTATTTTGTGGTGTGGGTTTTCATATTGTATTTTAGATTGATTTATTTATTTTTAATTTGTTAAGCGTGTAAATTGAGTGATCAGTGCTCCTGTAAATGAAAGACAATGGTAAAAACGACTTTTTTTTGTTATCGCTTAGGGTGCCACATTGGCTAGGGCCTATGGCGGTGTCAATTACTTGCGTGGGTTTACTGTTGTAGTATGAAAAAGATAAACAAAAAGGCGAAGGTTATTTTGTATACGCAGTGCAGGCAAAGTATGAGATGTTATGAGACCTTAGTGTTGGCGGCCATGGTGGAGTGAGCGTACGTGTAGGGCAACTCTCCAAACCAGCACGTCAGCCTTGGCTCTGCGTAGGCCTCACCTGATTGATCAGGTTGAGTGGACACAATTAGCCTTTGCAACATCATTTCGGACACAAAATCAGTCATTCATGTTCATCATGATAGGACACACAAAAACCTACTAAGAACCTTCGATGTGAAACGTACAGATTGGCATTTTGATTTGAAATTGGCACTGTTCAAGGATTTGTCCTATTTCCAGGGCTGAATAAACGCCATCCATCTATTTTCTCGAGCACTTGTCCTTATTTGGGTCCCGGCCCACGAGTGAACTGGAGCCTATGGTAGTTGACCTGAGCGAGATTGGTCGTCAGCCAATCGCAGGGCTCATACAGACAAACAACCGTTCACACTCGCATTCACTGGACGCAGTGTGAAATCTGGGCCTGCTTAGTTGAACACAAAGCTGTATGAATAATAACAACAGGACGATGCAGAGGTTAATTGTACCTTCTGGTAATTTTGGGACCAATTAAGTGAAATCAGATAATTTGTCTCCGCCCTGTGATTGACTGGCAGCCAGTCTGGGGAGTATCTCTCGCCACAAGTCAACTGGGATAGACTCCAGCTCAGCCTGAATGAAGACATGTGCAGCAGTAAACAGATAGACGGCTGGAGCACATTCGATTGTCCAAGTGTACATAACACCAGTGAAGGTTTTTGTACAGTGGAAATGTGAGTGGAACATGAAAGCTTGATGGGTTAAATAGTTGAGCGTGTGGTCATAATGTTGACTTATTACCGACTACACCCACCTTGTCTGACGTTGGTCTTTTGTGACCAGGGAAGTTCTGCCAGCAGCTTACTGAACATCCAGTCAGCCTCCTGTACTGCGAGAAAGCCTGGCAGCAGCCGCAATCTGACACAAAAATGACATAAACATGAAACAAAGACATAATATATATACAGTGGTACCTTACTTACGAATGTATTGTGTTAAGAACCGTTGATTGGTTGATATTTTGCTTTGTGTTGCGAGCCAAATTGTATCAGTCCCCGATGTACTTTCAGATGTTTATTGAACGAGACAAGTCAAATACACAAATAGAAAACACTTGCAAGGAGCTGCCGTAGGCCGCAACTCACGCACAGATGCTCACACGAAGACTAACGGGCCAACCCAAGTCCACCTCCTGACATCACTCACTAGGTCACGCCCGTTAAAGGCACACATGCAACACATGAATACTTCAGAATGTACGTTACCTCCACTACCAGCTTCATTCTTAGCATTCACTTTTATTTTGCTTTTATACAATACAGTACAAGAGTCAAGGTACCACTGTATATTTACCTGTATTCTTAAAATGGTGGTTCCCACCATGTTTAGGTGAAAACCAAAGCATTGATAAAGCCAAAGAATTATATTCGTTTATATAAAAGAAGACAAAAATTACTTTGGCCAAATAAATAAATAAATATAAATACAATTTTAGGACAAATCTAGGTACCATCCTTTTTCCATTATATCTGACAAAAAGGGGATACCGTCAACAAGAATTCACAGAAATCTGGCAGAATTGAGACAAATATGTGAGTATGACCGGGAATTAATCACAATTTACTACGCTGAACAAAAATATAAACGCAACACTTTTGTTTTTGCTCCCATTTTTCGTGAGCTGGACTCAAAGATCTAAAACTTTTTCTACATACACAAAAGGCCATTTCCCTTAAATATTGTTCACACATCTGTCTAAATCTGTGTTAGTGAGCATTTCTCCTTTGTCGAGATAATCCATCCCACCTCACAGGTGTGGCGTATCAAGATGCTGATTAGACAGCATGATTATTGCACAGGTGTGCCTTAGGCTGGGCACAAAAAAAGGCCACTCTGAAATGTGCAGTTTTGCTTTATTGTGGGGGTCTGGAGGGTCAGAAAACCAGTCAGTATCTGGGGTGACCACCATTTGCCTCACGCTGTGCAACAAATCCCCTTTGCATAGAGTTGATCAGGTTGTTGATTGTGGCCTGTGGAATGTTGGTCCACTCCTGTGCGAAGTTGCTGGATATTGGCAGGAACTGGAACACGCTGTCGTATACGCCGATGCAGAGCATCTCAAGCATGCTCAGTGGGTGACATGTCCGGGGAGTATGCTGGCCATGCAAGAACTGGGATGTTTTCAGCTTCCAAGAATTGTGTACAGAGCCTTGCAACACGGGGCCGTGCATTATCATCCTGCAACATCAGGTCATGGTCGTGGATGAATGGCACAACAATGGGCCTCAGCAACTCGTCACAGTATCTCTATGCATTCAAAATGCCATCAATAAAATGCACCTGTGTTCGTTGCCCATAACATACACCTGCCCATAACATAACCCCACCGCCACCATGGGCCACTCGATCCACAACGTTGACATCAGTAAACCGCTCACCCACACAACGCCACACATGCTGTCTGCCACCTGCCCTGCACAGTGAAAACCGGGATTCATCCGTGAAGAGAACACCTCCCCAACGTGCCAGACGCCATCAAATGTGAGCATTCGCCCACTCAAGTCGGTTACGACGACCAACTGCACTCAGATCGAGACCCCGATGAGGACGACGAGCATACAGATGAGTTTCCCTGAGACGGTTTCTGACAGTTTGTGCAGAAATTCTTTGGTTATGCAAGCAGATTGTTGCAGCAGCTGTCTGGGTGGGTGGTCTCAGACGATCTTGGAGGTGAACATGCTGGATATGGAGGTCATGGGCTGGTGTGATGATCTTTTTTCCCCCGCTAATCCTACAAAAGACACTTTCACTGACCTGGACACTCCTGACGGTCCATGGCTGATCTCATAATCCCCTGCCTGGCTGTGAAAAGCAAAATACATAATAAAGTTATGTATCATGAGAGTAGCATTACACAAAAATGATGAGCCATTCCATTCAAATCCGGCACTTACTCAATAACTTTCTCTGGCGGAACACCTCTAATGGGCTGTGAAGAAGACAATACAAAGTATTTTTAGTAAAGCTCATCTTGTAAGAATCAATTATGTTGGGATGTTTTTTTTTTGTGGTAAAGGACTACTACCTCAATAGGTTGGTGGAACTCAAAATTTCCAGATGTTGTCTGCCGATGAATTCCCCATGATGCGGCAGCCGGATTGGCAATTTGGCTGTGGGGAACTATACCACAAATAAAAAGATAACGCATCCAAGACCACATTTTCAAAGTGTGTTTTGTGTATGTATACATAAAATAAACTTAAACTACCTGCTGGTCTCGATTGTTTGGGAAGCTGTTTGGCCCAGGAGCCCTGCACCCTGGCACGCTGGCGTTTATCCGACATCACGCCTGTTCAAGGAAGGAAGTAGGAAGAGTGAGACTTCCCCTCGTGTGAGGACCAGTAAGAAGATCACATCTTATTTCAAAGAGAATAGAATTTCTGTAGAATGTATAACACTAAACCTGGATGAGATAGATAATAATGATATGATTAAAGGAAGCACTCTAATAATAATGTATCTAATGCACAGATAATATTATTATTCATATGTATCACCAGCTAAAATGGTCTCTAGAGCAGAGGTGGGTAGTAACACGTTACATTTACTCAAGTAATATTTCGGATAAACTGTACTTGTCAGAGTACTTTAAATGCACTGTACTTTTTACTTTTACTTGAGTATTTATGTGTAGGATTGATACTTATACTCCGTTACAATGATCGACATGCCGTTCGCAACTTTTATTTATCCATTGCTGCGTGTGCACGTTTATTTTTAGACTCCATCTTCGAGTTCCGCATAGGGCGCCCATTGTGCCAATCCAGCGTTACCACAGTGGCTCAAGTCCACCCATCAAACGACACAAGGCAGTCACATGACCGGGCACATAGCTTTTGCGAGCCAATCAAAATGACTCATTTTGGGGGGGGGGGGGGGGGGGGAACAGCTGCGCGAGTGCGTTTACTTTACAGACTCAAAAAAACAACAGCTTTGTCATGCAGCTCTTCAATTGGGACTGCCCAAACTTGGATATTTCCGCCCACTTCTAACTTGAGAAAATACCTTGTGGTAAGTTGCAGATGTTTCTATTGTTATTTTGGCAGTGGATATGGCCACATTAGCCCTATCCTATGGTGTCGCACACACAATGACTAAGTCTGGTCAGCAAACAACATCTTCATTCAGTCATTTAAGTGAATAAAGCAAATAATGTTTCTGTAGGGCCCAATGTATGTGTTGGTTTTGGGGGAGTTAAAAATGTAAATGGTGACAGGTGTGTGTCGACTTCCGTATATATATTTTTTTGTTCATGCTCTGATTTTTTTTTTTTTTTTTTAATCTGAAGTTGCTCACAAGTTACTCTTTACTAGAGTAGTTTTTTCATTGAGTACTTTCTTACTCAAGTAAATATTTGGATGACTGCTTTTTACTTGAGTCATATTATTCTAAAGTAACAGTACTCTTACTTGAGTACAATATTTGGCTACTCTACCAACCTCTGCTCTAGAGCAACTATGACAACAATAATAAAGTCTCCTAAAATGTATGTACATATGCATTTCAATCAATAGGCATATGTAAGAAAAGTTCATTTATTTTAGTAGTTCAATTCAAAAAGTAAAACTCATTCACTCAATCATTAAACACCTAGGAAAACACTTCAGAAGGAAAAATTCCTACCTAATTTTTAAATTTAAAAAAATATATTTTTGATGGTTTCTTATGTAATATTAAAATTTCTTGAGATAGTGAACTTTTGGTTTCAGTTACCTGTAGTCTACGCTATAATCATCCAAATTATTTTTAAAATGTATTAAATATTTCACTCTGCCTACTGTGAATCTATATGATGTACGTTTCAGTTTTGACAAACTACTGCAATAAATTAAGTTTTCCAATTCTTATTGCGTATATACCCAACATGTAACAACTACCTTGTTTTAAAAAAAAATGACATAAAACGAAATAGGGTATACCACGCGATACAATGCCCTTCCGTTCTATTTTTTGATGGAATAAAACTCAACATGACATTAAGGTCTTGTTGTTCACTTGACTAACTATAAACACTCTGTGATGGTATTTTTAAAATGCAATACAGGACAGAAGTTGCACTAGTCGTAGTTCACTTCTACTTCACTCGTGTAACTTCCACGAAGCTAACGAAACACGAGGATATTTTCCCATTAACATTATAGAAGTGCAAAATGTACAACTAAGGTATTTGAGTCGTAAAATAACTCACCTAAGATGACAATGAAACAGTAGTACTACTGCTTCGAAAGCAGTTTCATTTGGCGACGGACGGCCATGACAGGTGTGTTACAATAAAATAAACACTACCCGGAAATAACATGTAGACCTATAGTTCCTTTACGTTTCATTTTTATCTCGTCTTTTTGTTAAATGTTTACCCCAGAATGAATGATGAAACTATTGTATTTATTTGTATTGAAGTTGTTTTTGCAGTTATTTACTTTTTTATCGAAAAATAAATGTTTATAAACAAGACCTGGAACTCTAACAAATTTTGGTTCCGGGTAAAAATTTGCTGCGTGGGAATTTACAAGACTGATCCGAAAAAAGGTTCCATTTCAGGGAACGTAATTTAGTAAAAACACCCTTCTAGTGTACAAAGTTGCTTAAACCAGCAGTCTGTGACAGACTCCAAATTTCCAGTCAATTCCCATTCATTCATGTAATGTCCAATTTTATATTACTAGTATATTTATAACCTTCCACTGCTAAACTCCCAGTGAAACATTTCCGCCAAATCTAACATATCCGAATTGTATTTACATAAATTACAAACAATGTTTGATAACGAGCACCTTACAAGGGACCCAAGGAAAGATTTTAACAAATTTTCCACCAACACGACATTGTTCATGAACATATTTGATAAACAATCCAGCAACTGAGTTTGGGTTATTTTGAGGATAAATGGACAATACGTACAATACACTTAATATTAACCACAATAAATGTACGGTAATGTGGAAGAAAAATACCCCAACTGTCAAATGTATACTTTTATTAGCAAACAGTAGCAAAAATAAGAAGCTACAATCAGAAACAAACAGTGCAGCATTATACAAATAAAGTGGAAAATCAAGCATTTTAAAAATATTGCTTACACCCAAGAGACACTCATCAGAGCATTGCATACACCAAAGTCGCACAGTCAAAATGCGTGAGGCAGTCAACGTGAAACGTTTATCGTGAAATATTATTGCCCGTTGCTGTGGGTGCACACCAGAATGGGACACTCGTGTGAAGAAAGGCAAAATGTAGTTGTTCCCATGTAATTCCAGCATCAACGACCATGGAATGGCACTTCTGTGGAGCTCGTCAATTCAAACAAAATACGAGAACAAAAACTAAACGGTGACGCATCGGTTTGGAACAGCATGGCCACAAGCAGTCGTCGTATAATACATCAAGTGTCACAACACTTCACCGTAAGGGACTAAACAAGCGGTTTCTCAGGCTCATCACAAGAAAAATGAGATGGCTGAGACCCAGTCTTAAAGCATCAGGTTGTCATGTGTGTGGTTTTGTACAAATATAAAATAAATAATTTTACATGTATATATACACTGAATACATATATATATATATATATAAAATATAAAAGCCCACCACCATTTTCCACTGCTTACAACAGCAGGGTTTAACAAACCACTGTTTATTTTTATTTATTTTTTCCAGGCCGTAGCATCTAATCTCAAGTAACAAGTTCCTTTGTGGAGGATCTTCAGGATCACACACACAGTCACACGCCTTCGTTCTTTGATTGGACCCCCCCCCCCCCCAAAAGGAGAATTTGCGCACGCACACACACGCACGCACGCACACACGCACATGCACACTTAAACACTGCGTTCGAGTCACATTAGTGTTCTTAGTCCGTCTTCAAGCCAGTTCCGTTCTTCTGCTCGCGCAGCTTCCTTCTATGCAGGTATCCTGTGCGCTGGAGTCGGTTCATGCGCGCTCCCAGGAAAATGACGATGCCGATGGGCACTAGCTTGGTGGTCACCCAGCCCTGATTGGGGGAAAGAAAAAAAAAAAGTAAAAGAAACTGATGCAAATAACTGCTTTTTCTTGCCTTCTAGATCTAAGTTTGTATTTGTATGTATAATTATCTACAAATGCATAACGAGCCGAGATCGATCTTATGAACCCCACCGGGTTTTCTGATCTCACCTCTACAATCCCTCCCTATGTTTATGGTTATGTTATTAACTTCATCTTGTTGTATTGTGCATGAAACCAAATCCTCAACATATACTAAATGGCCGTTGCATTAGGTACACCTGCAAGATTTAATGAGCCAAACAAAAGTCGAACTTTACATGTACAAAGGTAAAAATATGACTCGAGACCTGTCTTTGTCCTAAAGATTTTAATTTGATTTTAGATTGATCCCCCATTTATCGAGATAGTAGACCCACTCGCAATAGTTGAAAATCCACAATATAGAGGTACTATATAAAAATATTTATATATATATATTTTTTTTTTTAAATAGTTGTGCCCCTCCTACACATTTGAAACTCAATTAAACTTATCAAGACACACTTTTAAACATATTGTAATTTTATTTGAACACAAAAAATTATTGTAAGCATAAAATGTATTAAACAAAATAATGTACGTATTGTAGCGTCTGAGTACATGCACGTGCCTTTAAGAGGAGGGGCCTGGTGGGGAGGCGTGTGAGTGTGGCTGTGAGCTGTGGCCGACAGCAGCTTCTGCACAAGTGTTCATGTCTATGAGTTTCACTGTTCAATAAATGGCTGAAAAATGCACTGGTGACTGTGGCTCTCCTTTCCATATGTGAGGGCATTACATTTGATTTGTATTTTACTATATTTTTATGGAGTAACGTACACCTGAATATGCATAAAGTGCTATTATTGTATCCCATTAGATAGTGAAGATGTACCTAATGAAATGGCTGATGTGTGCAAATTGGCCATAATGGTACCTTAACTTACGAGTGACCCAATTTACAAGTTTATCGAGTTACGAGCCATTGCTTTGGTCAAGATATCATTTTTTTTTTTTTTTTTTTTGCTTTGTGTTGCTAGCCAAAATTTGACTAATGAGCACATTTGAGATATATTACCCTTCCAGTGAAGAGAAGGAAGAAAAAAAAAAGGGAGGGCCACACTCACCAATGCACTTTCAGCCATTTACTGAACGGGACAAGCAGCCAAACACACAAATACAAAATGAGAACACTCGTATTGCGCGAGCATCTTACCATGACGGCGTGGGGGAAGTATCCGTTGGTCTGACTCTGGAGGCCCACGGTATTGAGTTCGGCGGCCACGTAGCGCTCCGGGGTGGGCTTGTCCAGGGTGGGCTTCCTGATGCGGGTCATCTTGGTGACCACAAAGAAGGGCAGCACGCTCTGCGGGAGGACGCACGTACAGGATGTCAGCGTACACTCATATACGGCTGGAGATTTAAACAGGTTTGTGTCAGCGGCGTGCGCTTTTACAAGAACGAGACACTAGAAATAAGAGGTGCAATGATTAATCGGCAACTAGTGTAGATAAGCGGTACAGAAAATGGAAGGATATATATGAAAACTCCTCTACAGGAGGGGTTCTCAAATTTTGTGAGTGCAGGGACCCCTTAAAGGTGAACATTTTTCCAAGGTTCGCCACACAATCAGAGTGCCAATTAAACATAACTACCACGTGGACCCATAAAAGCCAAAAGGTCAATGTTACAATAAATTCATATTCTAATGTTATGAGAATAAATGAGAAAAAAGACATTATCAGGATGAAAAGTTGGAATCTTACGAGAATAAAGTCATATTTTTCCAAACTATAGCCACAATGATTACATTACAATGTAAGTTTATTGAGAGAAGAAAGTCATTTTATTTTTTGTTAACTTCAAAAAATACAACTTTATACTCTTATGCCTTCTATTCTGGAAAATATATCTTTAGAAGATAAAAAATATAGAAAGAAAGAAAATAGGACTACTGTATATTTCCCCCCAAAAATACACCTTTTGCTCTGAATTGTTTTTCTTTATTCCTGTAATAATACACCAAACATAATTGGTTTGTTATGTTTTTTTTAATGGACTTCTTGTCCCCAAAGTTAGGTATATACTTTGTAAAATGAGACGACAACTTATTGCAAAGTGCTAAAAGCCAGTTGGAGAACAACCGCTCTATGAAAGGTAGTTTCATTCACGCTGCTGCTTTTTTTTTTTTTTTTGTCATTGATATATATATATTTTTTTTAATGTATAGGTATTGAGTTGACCGAGCTTGGAGAACAATTTTCTAGATTTGGATTCCCAGGGAGTATTATGCCAAATTTTTTAAATAAATAAAAAAAAAAAAGGCTGAACTTCCTCTTCGAAATGTAATTTTAAAATGCATTTTGTGCAGCGTCGTGACTAAAAACATAAGGGGAAGACCACTCTCGATTTGTTCAGATGGAGCTTGTCGATGTGACAGTGCAGTATTGTCGATGAACACTAGGTGTCACAAGAGTGACGAGAGCAGGTGTTAAAAACCGAATGTTAATATGGAAAGTTTGACAAGGACATTCCTTGACAACAACAGAGCAAAAAGAAACGGCAAAACGACCTCATCCACCTTTTTAAATAAATATTAATGAATATATTCCCACTGGATTGATGAAGGCCACTATTCTACCTTCCACTTTGTTTTACTTTACTTCATTTTACTACCAGTTCAGGGTGTACCCCGCCTCCTGCCCGAAGTTAGCTGGGATAAGCCTCCAGCACTTCCGTGACCCGCTAGATGATAAGCGGTTCAGAAAATGGATGAATGTTCTATTTCACTGCCTTTATTTTACTTCCTTGCTATGTTTTATTTTACAACATTTTACCACTTTAGTTATATTTTACTGTATGTTACTGCCTTGTTTTCCATTATTTTACTTCATTTTACTATCTTTGCTCAGTTTTTTGTTACTTCATTCTGTCAGCTTTGATTGATTTTATTTCACTTTAATGGATTACTTCGTTTTATTATATTGCGTTCTTTGATTTTAATTCATTGTATTGCCCGTCTTATTTTACTTGACTGTCACCGTTTTATTTTATTACATTTTACTACCGGTTTGATTCTGCTTTTTTATTTTACTTCATTTTTACTGCATTTTCCTGGCTTTTCTTTTATTTCACCACCTGTTTTTTCTACCATCTTTGCTTTATTTTATTATATTTTAAATGCCAACTGTTTTACTTGAATGTATTTTACAATTTGACTGTTTTCTTTGACATAATTTGAACACTTTTGTTTTACTTTTAATTTAATCTACAATGTCACTTTGTTTACTTTAACATATTGTACCACTTTGTTTTATTATACTTCATTTTACTGCCTTTGTTTAATTAAGGCGTCGCCATGTGGTCATTTCACATAAGCAGGAATTTGCCATTCTCCCATGCTACAGTATGTACTGTAGTGTTGCCACAGTTACCTTGAAAAAGTAACTTAGTTACTTTACTGATTACTTGATTTCAAAAGTAACTATGGGCACAGCCCGAAAGGGTAACGTGGGTCCCCCTTCCCATGGGCTCACCACTTGTGGGAGGGGCCATAGGGGTCGGGTGCAGTGTGAGCTGGGCGGTGGCCGAAGGTGGGGAACCTTGGCGATCTGATCCACAGCTACAGAAGCTGGCTCTAAGGACGTGGAACGTGACATCTCTGGCAGGGAAGGAGCGCGAGCTGGTGTGTGAGGTCGAGAAGTTCTGACTAGATAAAGTCGGACACGCCTCCACACATAGCTTGGGCTCTGGTACCAGTCCTCTCGAGAGGGGTTGGACTCTCTTCTACTCTGGAGTTGCCTAAGGTGAGAGGTGGCGAGCAGGTGTGGGTATACTTATTGCCCCCCCGGCTCGGCGCCTGTACGTTGGGGTTCACCCCGGTGGACGAGAGGATAGCCTCCCTCCGCCTTCGGGTGGGGGGACTGGTCCTGACTGCTGTTTGTGCCTATGCACCAAACAGCAGTTCAGAGTACCCACCCTTTTTGGAGAACTTGGAGGGGGTGCTGGAGAGCCCTCCCGCTGGGGGACTTCAATGCTCACGTGGGCAATGACAGTGAGACCTGGAAGGGCGTGATTGGGAGGAACGCCCCCTCCCCCCCGATCAGAACCCGAACGGTGTTCTGTTATTGGACTTCTGTGCTCATCACGGATTGTCCATAACGAACACCATGTTCAAGCATAAGGGTGTCCACACGTGCACTTGGCACCAGGACACCCTTGGCCGCAGTTCAATGATCGACTTTGTGGTCGTGTCATCGGACTTGCGGCCGCATGTCTTGGACACTCGGGTGAAGAAAGGGGCGGAGCTGTCAACTGATCACCACCTGGTGGTGAGTTGGCTCCGATGGTGGGGGAAGATGCCGGTCCGACGTGGCAGGCCCAAACGTATTGTGAGGGTCTGCTGGGAACGTCTGGCAGAATCCCGTCAGAAGGAGTTTCAACTCCCACCTCCGACAGAACTTCGCTCATGTTCCAGGGGAGGCGGGGGACATCGAGTCCGAACGGACCATGTTCCGCGCCTCCATTGCTGAGGCGGCCGACCGGAGCTGTGGCCGTAAGGTTAGGATTGCTGCCTGTCGTGGCAGCAATCCCCGAACCAGCTACAAATTACTGTTTGGTGAGAGACGATGATGCAAAAGTAACTATTGATGGATTGAAGAAGTAACTGTAGTCTAATTACTCTCACGGTAACGCATTATTTCGCTCGTTACCCAACATTGTAGATTTTTTGAGTAACGTGTTACAAAGTAAATAATAAAAAAAAATAATAATAATCTACTGGCATCACTGGTACTGTATGTTTCCCGTAACATACAATGGTTGTGAAAGAGGGAGCAGGCTCACCTGGATGACGATGCCCTGACGCCTGTACTCCTCCTGGAGGCCACGGGAGAAAAAATCCACAAAGGCCTGGTGTGGGTGGGGGAAAGGGGGTTGAAAATAAAGACTTTGATGGGAAATAGTAATAATTTCAGCTTCAGCCGAGTGGCGTGAGGACGACTCGCCAACCTTTGTGGCGGAGTAGATGGTGAGCAGAGGGACGGGGTACATGCCGCTGGCCGAGGAGATGTTGAGGATCACGCCTTTGGATCTGAAACAACAAAGAGGGTTGACAAATAGAGCAAAACAAACCAAAATGGTGTTTAGTTTGTGCAAGCAACAGCGTGCGCCCCGACAAGAACGAGGCAGGAGATAACAATAAATGCCCTTTGTTGTGGCGATAAAAACAAACACGAAAGGCATCTCACATTCAGCTAACACCTGGTGCAATGTCACATCTCGTCATTAAAACACAACACAAGCTGTATTTTTATCCAGATGTGCACCAAAATTGAATAAAAAAAACAGCATCATTCAGGAAATTAATGTACACTTAATTTTAAAACAATAAAATAAAATACTTAAAGAAAAAAGAAAAATAACTGTCCAAACATTAGTATTCAGTATGCACCTGGTTATTTAAAAAGTTACAAATAAATAACAGATTAAATACATTTTGGAAAGAAAGAAAATAAATACAATCAAATGGTATTTTTCTACTGAAACACAAAAATATATTTTTTTAATTTATAAAGTGTTCACAGGAAGCAGTTTTAAATGTTAAAACCTGAATACATCTATTTTTGGATCAAAATCGCATCAACAATTTCCCAGGGAACCCTGCGTCTGCCCTCTCAAATGCGCGTGCGCACACACACACACACACACACACGCACAGAGTGGCAATGTGCGTTGCCATGGCAACCTGTTGCTGCAGCGACGTAGTCTAAAGAGCGAGAGAGACGCTCGGGCCTCACACGACTCCAAAATGTGCCTGCGACGCTATTGGCCGGCGCCGGTCACGTGGGAGCGTGCCGCGCCAATCGGGAGGGGGAGGCCACTTTGTGTGAATTGAAAGCTTGTCAGCGTTTGTGAACAAAAGGAAGCCATGATGGGGAAAGACTCGCTGATACTTCATAGCTAAAAGCTTATTTAACACAACAATCTGACATTCGGGTTCATTACAAAAAAGAAGAAACTCACCTTTCAGCCATTCTGGGCAGCACCAGGCGGGTCATCTGGTGGACGATAGACAAGTTAGTGTGTAAAAACCTTGTCTGACCTTGTCTGAGTCTGATAAAGAGTTAAAGGAATAGAAAAAAGAAGAGATAGAGAGTGTGGGAAAGGAGGGAGAGGTGCGTGGGTGAGTGGTGGGTGCAGACGGCGTTAGTGTAGTCCACCGTTGCTTTGGGAACGCGTGAGACACTGCAGGTACCACCAAAGAAGAAGAAGGAGCAGCAGCAGCAGACGAGCAACATGAAGAACATTGGCATTTACTGCAAGCTCAAATGGAGGGAGCTTACCTGGCACACCGAAGTCATGTTGACATTGATCATGTTGGTGATAAACTGTAACACACATTAGGCACATATCATTAAAAATGAGCTTTAGCCCTGGAAAAAAAAACTGTCATACTCACATTGTCCAAATCAGGAATACGGAGGTAGTACTCAGGGTATGGATAGGACACGCCAACATTATTGACTGTTAAACACCAAAAAAGAAAATGCTACAATTTGTGTACAAAAAAAAAAAAAAAAGCGCCACAAGTGGAAGTCATACTATATGCTTCCACAAGGGGGTACCATAAGCAAATGAGAGAAACTATTCAGTCAGCCACACCTTACAACCAGGAGAGCAACTGGATTCAAAACAAGGACAAAGAGTTCTTTAAATGTTCTTTTCACACGGAACACTTGTGAAATTGACTCTCCCACACTTTAAAAGCCTTTGTACACAGTGACGTAATACACACAAGTGTGCACACTTTATATTGCTCAATGACTACCTGTACACTTGTATCCATGTCCTAAATGTATATTTTGTTATGTCTTGCCATTGTACTAGTGACTCCAACCACCGGTTTTAACACACTTGCCCAGCAAAGATGATTCACATTATCTTAACCGTTATAAATTGCATTAACCCTCTTGTTACAATCACAATTGTTATTAAAAATGCTGTTTTATATCTAGAATTTTCAAATAGCCTGATTTTTATGGTTAAGTCACATTGACTCATGAGGATCTTCCCCGGTACCAAAGAAAAAGTACCATAAGGATTTAATACTTTGATTTATATTTTTAAAAAAAATAATAAAAAAAATAAATAAATAAAAAAAAAAGGGTGGTGGGGCAGAAACAACACTGGTCTAAAATGAAAACAAACATGGTCCCTCGAAAAAAAATTCAAGTAAATATGCAAGTTGTTTACCAAGCACGCCGATCTCCAGGCCCGAAAGTCCTGCCTCGATGGAGGGGTAGATGTTTGTCTTGCCGTAGTCCACCGCAATGGTCTTTGTCTCCACTCCAAACTGGTCCTCTATGACACATGTTTTTTGTATTTACTGCATTTATAAAAAGGACCATTAAGTTTGTAGAAAGCAATTACTTAGTAGCAGTACGTCAGGACAAAAATACAATGTAGGGCATTTGGATCCTTGTGAGAATCCTACTGCAGTGTCAGAATTAAACTGCAGAGGGCGCTGCACACCAACAAAGAGGACTGCAGATGTCGCTGAATGTCCAAATGCCTTTAAAAGCAGTTGTACGAGTACAAAACAATTACTGAAGAAACTGTGAGACTGACAGTCAACAAGGACAACAACATTGAACGTTTTGCTTTTTTCACCACTTATTCCAAAAAGAAGGTGGCCTCACAGTCACAGAAGTATTTGACCACTGTCGCCATTTGCATCCTCACTTGTTGTTAAAGATATGCTGCACTGTTGCATTGGTTTTATTATTGAAGGTGTTAAAAAGTTAAGAACATGCATGATCCACTTTTGGAGTGGAGACTGTTTTGTTTTACACTATTAAAACAGTTTTTAAGTTATTTTTACACTTCTGAGACTGTTTGTCTTCGTGTGAACGTCTAGTTGTGGATTTTATTCTTTTTTTGTATTTGTCCTGTTCGATAAACAGCTGAAAGTGAACCGGTGATTGCGGCTCTCCTTGCCCACATGCGAGGGCATTACAAAACCTGAATTGCTGAATTGAAGTTGGCACCCTTGGAAGTCACGGTCCAGTATATGGCACAAAAACAAAGTTTTTTTATATGGTGAAAACGCAGTCACAAACGTTATACAGTAATCCCTCATTTATTGCGGGGGGTTGGTTCCGGACCACCCCTGCAATACGTGAAATCCGCAAAGTAGCAACCACATACTTTAAAGCTGTATGGAAAAAGTGCTTCCAGATACGTCGCGTTGGACAAACATGTACATGTACGCACACACACACACACACACACACACTTACCAAGTGACCTGGCCACATCATCCAGCTTGTGTTGGGAGCGGCTGATCAACACCATGGCAAACCCTCGACGAGCAAGCTGGAAGGAAAACATGTCAGGTTACGTTTCACAAATAATAATACAAAACAAAGTGTGGCAACTAAATAAAAACAAATTTGAACAGAAAATTTTGGGCAAGAGATGAGATTAAAATGGATGAATAATGATCTTAAATAACCATAAGCCTTGTCTGAAAGGTAAAAAAACACTGCTCTACAGTACACGCCTCGTTTATTGCAGGGACACATTCAAGCCCACCCGCAATAGGTGAAACTATGCGATATAAGGATACCATAAAAAATAAATTTCATAGTTTTACCCCTGCCACACACAAACACATTTAAACTGTTTAAAACACAAATGCATTGGTAACATATTTGAACACCAACAAAAGAGCCCAATGCAAACAAAATGTATCGGAAGTACGGTAGATATTGTAGCATCTGTGTATATGCATGTGCCTTTAAGAGGCGAGGCCTGGTGGGGTGGCATGTGATGTCAGCAAGTTGCAGCTCAAGCTACAGCGAGTCTGCATGTGAGTGTTTGGGCATGAGCAGTGGCCGACAGCGGCAAGTGTGCGCACACTTTTTTTTTTTTTTTTTTTTTTTTAAGAGTAGTATATAAATATGTACCACAAGCATTAAACTCACAAAATATCAATTTCAAAGTCATTACATGAATGTTTTTCCACTGTATGAGTGCTGTGTGTAGCTGTGGCCTCTGAATGAACCCTGTGTTGTACACATGAGTCACAACCTCTCGTCAAGGAAATAAGTGTGTTTTGAATAAAGAAAGCAAGAAAAAGGTTATCAGGAGACTCACCTCCTCCGCATAAGATTTCCCAATTCCATCAGTGGCTCCCGTCACAACTAAACAGACGAAAAAGGCAGGCTACGATCAGTCAAGGCTTTCAGTAATGTGTTCACATTGATTGATAGAGATTACAAACAACTGGCAGAATTTATGAGGGAAAAAAAAAAAAAAAAAAAAAAAAAAAAGTTCAAGGCAGGTTTCATCTATTTATTAAAAAAAATCCCCAACAGGACTTTTTTGCAGTTTAAAAATGAGTCCAATTTAATGTTTTAATTTTATTTTTGTGGTGAAACGTATTACCAATCGGCGGCACGGTGGACGACTGGTTAGAGCGTCAGCCTCACAGTTCTGAGGAACCGGGTTCAATCCCCGGCCCCGCCTGTGTGGAGTTTGCATGTTCTCCCTGTGCCTGCGTGGGTTTTCTCCGGGCACTCCGGTTTCCTCCCACATCCCAAAAACATGCATTAATTGGAGACTCTAAATTGCCCGTAGGCATGACTGTGAGTGCGAATGGTTGTTTGTTTTTGTGCCCTGCGATTGGCTGGCAACCAGTTCAGGGTGTACCCCGCCTCCTGCCCGATGACAGCTGGGATAGGCTCCAGCACGCCCGCGACCCTAGTGAGGAGAAGCGGCTCAGAAAATGGATGGATGGATGGACGTATTACCAATTAAGGTACACATCAGTTGATGGATTTTAAATAAATTGCATATTCGATTTATAATTTTTATATTTAATTATATATTTTATTTATCCATCCATCCATTTTCTTCCGCTTAGCAGAGGTCGGGTCACGGGGGCAGTAGCTTTAGCAGGGAAGCCCAGACTTCCCTCTCCCCAGCCACTTCATCTAGCTCTTCCGAGGGGATCCCGAGGCGTTCCCAGGTAAGCCGAGAGATGTAGTCTCTACAGCGTGTCCTGGGTCGTCCACAGGGTCGCCTCCCGGTGGGACGTGCCCGGAACACCTCACCGGGGAGGCATCCGAACCAGATGCCCGAGCCACCTCATCGAGCTCCTCTCAATGCGGAGGAGCAACGGCTCTACTCTGAGCCCCTCCCGGAAGACCGAGCTTCTCACCGTATCTCTAAGGGAGACCCCGGACTGCAGAGGAAACTCATTTCGGCCGCTTGTATCCGGGATCTTGTTCTTTCGGTCACGACCCACAGCTCGTGACCATAGGTGCGGGTAGGAACGTAGATCGACCGGTAGATAGAGAGCTTCGCCTTTCGGCTTAGCTCCTTCTTTACCACAACGGACCGATACAAAGTCCGCATCACTGCAGACGCTGCACCGATCTGCCTGTCGATCTCCCATTCCATTCTTCCCTCACTTGTGAACAAGACCCAAAGATATTTGAACACCTCCATTTGGGGAAGGATCTCATCCCCGACCTGGAGAGGGCACTCCACCCTTTTCCGAGTGAGGACCATGGTCTCAGATGTGGAGGTGCTGATTCTCATCCCCGCCGCTTCACACTGCGAACCGCTCTAGTGAGAGTTGGAGATCACAGCTTGATGAAGCCAACAGAACCAAATCATCTGCAAAAAGCAGAGATGCAATACACCAAACCGGACAGGGTCGAACGCCTTCTCCAAGTCCACAAAAAACATGTAGACTGGTTGGGCGAACTCCCATGTACCCTCGAGGACCCTGCATAGGGTGTAGAGCTGGTCCACTGTTCCACGGCCAGGACGAAAACCACACTGCTCCTCCTGAATCTGAGATTCAACTTTCAGACGGACCCTCCTCTCCAGGACCCATGAATAGAGTGTGATCCCCCTGTAGTTGGAACACACCCTCCGGTCCCCCTTCTTAAAAAGGGGGACCACCATTCCAGTCTGCCAATGGAGAGGCACTGTCCCCGATGTCCACGCAATGTTGCAGAGGCGTGTCAACCAGGACAGCCCCACAACATCCAGAGCCTTTAGGAACTACGGGCGAATCTCATCCACCCCCGGGGCCTTGCCACCGAGGAGCTTTTTAACCACCACGGTAACCTCAACCCCAGAGATAGGGGAGCCCGCCTCAGAGAACCCAGACTCTGCTTTCTCATGGGAAGGTGTGTCGGTGGAATTGAGGAGGTCTTCGAAGTATTCTCCCCACCGACTCACAACGTCCCGAGTCGAGGTCAGAAGCGCCCCATCCCCACTATACACAGTGTTGATGGTGCACTGCTTCCTCCTCCTGAGATGCCGGATGGTGGACCAGAATTTCCTCGAAGCCATCCGGAAGTCTTTCTCCATGGCCTCACCGAACTCCTCCAATTCCAGAGTTTTTGCTTCAGCGACCACCAAAGCTGCATTCCGCTTGGCCAGCCGGTAGTCATCAGCTGCCTCAGGAGTCCCACAGGCCAAAGAGGGGCGATAGGACTCCTTCTTCAGCTTGATGGCATCCCTCAAAGCTGGTGTCCACCAACGGGTTTGGGGATTGCCACCACGACAGGCACCGACTACCTTACGGCCATAGCTCCGGTCGGCCGCCTCGGTAATAGAGGCGCGGAACATGGTCCACTCGGACTCAATGTCCCCCGGCTCCCTCGAGACATGGGTGAAGTTCCACCGGAGGTGGGAGTTGAAACTCCTTCTGACAGGGGATTCTGCCAGACGTTCCCAGCAGACCCTCACAATACGTTTGGGCCTGCCACGTCGGACCGGCATCTTCCCCCACCATCGGAGCAAACTCACCACCAGGTGGCGATCAGTTGACAGCTCCGCCCCTCTCTTCACCAGAGTGTCCAAGAGATGCGGCCGCAAGTCTGATGACACGACCACAAAGTCGATCGTCTAACTGCGACCTAGGGTGTCCTGGTGCCAAGTACACGTGTGGACACCCTTATGCTTGAACATGGTGTTCGTTATGGTCAATCAGTGATGAGCACAGAAGTCCTATAACAGAACACTGCTCGGGTTCCTCCCAATCACGCTCTTCCAGGTCTCACAGTCATTGCCCACGTAAGCTTTGAAGACTGCATAACCCATTGCTGTGATGTCAGCAACATGCCTTCCCGCGCTGCTTGACTGGACCGCAGAGTAGACAAAAACGTGAACCTCATTTATTGCCACACCCAGACTTCAGGTCGGACCACTTGTCATGCCGAGTGAGCGATGGCTAAGCTCCAATGTGACGGAGACTCCCTGTGACACAATGGTGATCCTTGCAGATAAGATGCCCGTTGTCATCACAGGTGGACGGGAGCAGCTTTCCAAAGCTTACTGGGATCTCGCCGAACAATACAAGCGATATAAAGAAAGTATGAGGGTTAGGTCAACGAAACTTGAGAACGGTTTCTGTGAGTACAAAATATAGAAGCTCTATCACAATAATTATTATTGCTCATATTTAGCTATAAAAAGGTTAATTTACCCATACTCCGATGAAAATAGAACAAAAGCTTGGCTGTGTGTTGCTAGGCAGAACTCGGGGGGCCAAATCATTTGTTCCCCACAACAAAAGAACAGCCAAGAAGAGTAGACTAAAACTAAATACAAATATTACGACGACAACAAAACTACAGTGAACCCCCATTTATCGCTGGAGGTACATTCCAGACCTACCCGCAACAGGTAAAAATCTGCAATCTCAGTGGAAATTGGGGAGACACACACACACACACATACACACACCGCGTCATGAGTCTCACCCTCCACACTTTAAAGCATGAGTTGTTTGCTCAACTTAAAGTAAGCAAAGTAACAATTTACAAACTTCACTCAGATATTTGTAACTTTATCTCTACATAGCTAGCCAAGTCTAGCTGTATACTCAACACTAGGTGAATTAAAATACATTCAAAATATCAGTGGGAATAGTTACAGCATCCAAGGTGTTACAGCCAACACCCAATTTATTTTCATTTTATATATACATATATATATATATATATATATATATATATATATATATATATATATATATATATATATATATATATATATATATATATATATATATATATACATACACACACACACAGAAAAAAATATATTTTTTTAATTGTTAAATACAGCCTGTAGGCTTAAAAATTTATGAATTCGATGATGATGTTAAACAAATGCTCAAAAAGAAAGCTGATGGCCATGATAGTGCGCACAACGCATCTATGATCAGTTAAAAGAAAGAAAGATTAATGGCGGCATAGAGGACATTCTCTGGCAATGAGCGAAAGGCGAGGAGACAAGAGGGAGGGAGTGATGACAAACTGAAGAGGAGGGGGGGCAGGATGTGGAGGGATCCTGGGGGCGTCTAAAAATAGAAATTGAGCGAAGCAGGAGAAGGAGCGTGTGAAGGAGAAATGGAATGGAGTGATGGGGGGACAGAGGGAGGGAAGGAAGGAGAGGAAAGCGAGCGAGAGTAGCACAAAGTCAAAAAGTGAAAAAGGGAAGCAAAATGTATTATTTTAAATCTGACTCTTTCGTCGTCGACACCCCCCTGTCCCCTCCCTCCTCAATGTTATGAATGAAACAGTCCAACACATAAAAGCCTCAATGGGAGCGGATCATACAACAAGGAGAAGCCAACAAGCATCTCCATCTGAAACTATAACATATACACGGGACACTTTTCTTTGCATCCAGTAGAAAAATTCTATGCTAATGCTCACTTTTTGGTATGTTTGTTTGTTGAGCCATTATCAACATTGCATCATCAGAGAGCGCAAGCCATTTTCAACACTTTAGATTGGTCAATAAGTCGTAAAAATAACCAACCCATGTTGGGACTGACCAACAGTACAGATTTGTGGAAAAAATATGAAATTGGCCAAATTTGGACAGGAGGGTTCCCATAAGAAGTAACTACAGTATTAGATAGCATAATATACAGTAATGTATTATGTAGTTACTGATTTTAACGCATATAGCCACAATCAATGCCTCACTAAAGCCAATGAGAATATGAAAATAATTAAATCAAATCAATTTACAATTGCATATAATGACATTATACATAATGATCTAAAAATGAAGAAAAGGTTTTTTAAAAAACTTGTAATATCCATCCATTTTCTTTACCGCTTATCCACACTAGGGTCGCGGGCTGCTGGAGCCTATCCCAGCTATCTTCGGGCGAGAGGCGGGGTACACCCTGAACCGGTCGCCAGCCAATCGCAGGGCACATAGAAGCAAACAACCATTCGCTCTCACATTCACACCTGCGGCAATTTAGAGTCTTCAATAACCTACCACGCATGTTTTTGGGATGTGGGAGGAAACCGGAATGCCCGGAGAAAACCCACCCAGGCACGGGTCCGGGATTTGAACCCCGGTCCCCAGAACTGTGAGGCAGATGTGAAGCAGGGTTTGTCAAAACTTGTAATATATCATACTAATTTCATAGGGTTCAAAATTATTATTTTTTAAATGTATGTGCATTAGTGCACGTTTGAAAAGTATACCTAATATTGTGGCAGCTGATTTTGACAACAAAAAAAGAAAAATTTCAAATATTGCATACAAGAATTGCAAATTGTAAATATTTTATAATGAAATAGATTTTTAAAATGTATCAAAGTAAACAAATTATTAAGACCCCCCCCCCCCCAAGCACTCCTTGAAAGACAGTACATAATAGATAAATTAGTCTTATTTAATAAACTAACATACATTTGCAAGCTCTCAGAGTTACCTAATCAGAGATGCACAACTACTACAATTCATTTATTTTTTTAACCCACCCATTTTAAAGTTCTCAGCATGTTTTTTCACACACTCGCACGGGACCCCACCGAGTTGCACCTGCGTAGAAGAGTGCCATGCGACGGGGCGCACGTACGCTGCCCTGAAGCTGCAGAATGTGCAGGAATGCATGTCGAGTATGCTCGGTGATCCGAGGTAGAGTGGGGCTCGTGCGGCTGATGTCACTTTTGGCAGGTTTCAAATTGATAGGATTGGGAAATGAGCCTTTGAGTGATAAGTGATGCAACATTTGGCTCAGCGCCCTTAAATAGTAAGCGATAGTTTAAATGTGCCAAAAATGTTACTAAAAATTTTTATCAAAATGGACAATTTTGATCACCATAGAATCAAAAAAGCCACAGAGGAAAGCGGTACATGCTGTGCTCTGACCAGGCTGCTCAGTAAAACATTTTGATTCTGGAATTACTACACTGTGAGACTTGAGCTCAGGGAGCACCACAGAGAAGGTACCACCGACCAGGAACTATATAAGTTACCACAGAATTCAAACACCACATACGGCAGTATGTGCATCTCAGTCCTAGCAGTTCAGTACAATACTCAGATTTCGATTTGGAGATTTGAATGACCACACAAACTGAATCAGGTTGAATTACATGGGCAGCATTTTTGCAACACCGGGCCTCAGCCGCTGCTTAACACGTTTACACAGCTAAGGTCAGCCTCAGAGCAGGCAGTATTCTTGCAATATCCAAGGCCTCCGCTTGGAGCTTGACATGCTTACCCAGGGAAGGTGAACCTTGGCTGGGCAACATCCTGAGTTTCTGTACACGATGGCAGACATTACACGGTACAAAATACACCATGTAAATATGCGAAACTAGTGGAAGAGAGTTTATCGCTAAAGTTACTATAATAAAACTGCGACAAACAAGATGTACGCCAGCTGTTTTTCACATTGATGTGAAGAGACTCACCTCCCAGGGTCACATAATCTCCCTGATTACACCCACCGAGCATTTGCAGCATTCACAATTAATATATATGAATCCTAACGTTTCTTGGAGGGTGCTTTGCTATTCCAAGGGGAGCTACAGCAGCCCCTAGCAAACCCCCACCCCTCCTTCCACAGAGGAGATGATGTCTCCCCCCCCCCTCCTCCTCTTTCATGCACATCCCCATATCCTCGTGCTTTACTTATGAATGACAACACTCCTCCCACCTATTATATAATAGCACCATTCTCTCAATAACCGTTGCATGTGTGCGTGTATTGCCCGCAGTGCGTGCATGCGTGTAAGTGGACTCTGGTAAAACTCTGAGGAGGAGGACACAGAGTTCTGAGTTCAGCATGGAGACATTTGTTGTTGTTTAAATTCAAGATATATTTTATGAAGCTGCATGAAAGCATTCTTATTATCCTTGGATATACACTCACCGTGCACAATATTAGGCACGGTGATGCAGCGGCATGGTTATCTTTAGGCCATATATTCGTGTGGTTGTAGTTCTTAGTAGTGTACATGTGTACTGCATGTTAACGACAGCCGTTTAACTATAGGAACCAACAGAGGAGTGTTCCTAATATTTGGAGTTTTGACCTTTTGGTGCAACTGACTGTACAAGGCAACCAAAAGATTCGAAAGGGCTGTCAGTGATTGTAGTGCATCATCTAGGGCTGTTGCTATCGAATATTTTTAGAATAGATTATTCCATTTATGAATCAAATAAAAAATGATTTTGTATTCATGTTTATTGCAAATTTTTGTTATCCCTATTACTGTTTATTAGCAGATTATTGGTTTTATTTGGCATTGTTTAATGATGAAACCAAGTAACAATTAAGCAATATCAAATGAGGGGGAGTGATGTTGCATTCACCAAACTTTGTGAAACGGATAGTTACTTCTTGGCTACTGATTAACACGAAGGGCTACTAGTTTGATCAACACTTCTGAAGCTGCTTCAGGTTCAACTGCAGGTTATTCACACTACGGCTGCAAATAAGGATTATTTTCGCAATAGATTAAATTGACTAGGATTTAAGTTGATTCTGATGCCACTTAAGTTCATATGCAAGACAAGGCAGGTGAGCAAATACTTTTGACAATATACTGTTTACTTATAGCATATTTAATTGGTTTAAGCATTTTCATAAACACAAGGTGTAGTGGGCTGCCCGCTTCCATCCAATTTAGTATGTTGTCCTCAGAGGAAGAAGTTTAGACAATCCTGTGCCACGAGCTGTTCTGAATACTGCACAGTGAACACCTGCAAACTTCGCTAATCACAGATTTTTGAGAGAACCTGTCCTCAGTCATTTGCTGAAAACTCACCTAATTGCCATTTTAGTCCTCAGGCCAAAGCAATACAACAATTAATTTGAGAATGTCTTGGTGTTGCTGTTAGGGTTAATTCATTCTGTTTTAAGTGCTTTGTCAGCTTCTACAGGTAATTAAAAACCCTTTTAGAGGGGTCAATTACTTGGATTTTTACTATTCGTAGCAGGGCCGAGCCCCTATCCCTGGCGAATAGCAGGTGTTCAATGTATTCTCCGATGTGGCTACATAAGGTGAGCAAATTATAAGAAACAGCTCCTCCCAAGACACAAAGCAGTTGTACACCAACACAATACTATACATAGCAAATTAACATCTCTGACTGGATCTCATTAGATTTTAGTGTGCTAATAAAATGAGTGCAAGTTCTCCCATTCACACAGCGAGAGTAGATTCGCAACGGTTCCCGAGCACCGAGAGCGGCCTGACGGGGGCGCTTTAGCGCTGCACGTCACGTCCAGAGGTATTGACATCCCCCAGCCTTTTTGCCCCCCTTCCATCCTCCCTCCCCGGGCGGAGGAGCGGCCGCTGCCTGTTCGCTACGGCGCGGCTCTAAAAAAAGCAGCAGGAGGAGTAAAAATAGCAGCGACTGCCTCGTCTGGGAGCTAAACCCCCGCCCGCCCGCCCCCACCCATCCATCGCCTCCCGTCTTGCATGCTTGCCTGCCGCATGCACCTGAATACCAAGCGAGATCACCTGCGTCACCGTCAGCACCATCACCACGACAACTGGGGCTGCAGCATCCACGCTGCATGCTGGGAAACACCGCGCGCGCACACACACACACTTAGAAATGTGATGAAAAATGGGAGAAAAACTAAATACAGCTTATTGCCGTCTATTACAAAATAGTATGGGTAAGACGGCATTATCAATAGTGGCACTGTCCAATGAGGTTTTCTCTAACACCTACATAGTGACATATCGTAGATCCTGTTTTTGGTAATGCAGTGAGCCCTGTGGAAAATCTGTGATAGACCACAGTAAAATAAATAAATAAATAAAAATTTATAAATAAATATGTATGCGTACGTCAGCCTCACAGTTCTGAGGAGCGGGGCTCAATCCCCGACCCCGCCTGTGTGGAGTTTGCATGTTCTCCCCGTGCCTGCGTGGGTTTTGTCCGGTTACTCCGGTTTCCTCCCACATCCCAAAAACATGCATGGTAGGTTAATTGACTCTAAATTGCCCGTAGGTGTGAACGTGAATGGTTGTTTGTTTGTATGTGCTCTGCGATTGGCTGGCAACCAGTTCGGGGTGTACCCCGCCTCCTGCCCGATGATAGCTGGGATAGGCTCTAGTACGCCCGCGACCCTCGTGAGGAGAAGCGGGCGTGGATGGATGGATGTATATATTATTACCCCTCTCCCATGCCTTAAAAACATTCGATTAAAAACACTTTAGATAATTGCATTTGCCTTTAAGAGGCGGAGCCTGGTGGGTTGACGTGAGAGTGTCTGGGTGTGAGCTGTGGCCGACGTCAGTTCTTGCGCAAATGTGCTCTTTGTTTGTGCTTTACTGTTTACTCAATAAACGACTGAAAAGTTCATCTGTGACTGTAGTTCTCCTTTCCCACATCCAACGGCAATACAGTAAGTACGTATAGTATGAAAACACATACAAAAATTAATACTTAAACGTTAATTTCTGTAGATCAGGGGTGAAGAACCTTTTAGAAACTGAGGGATACTGATTAATGTGAAGGGCTACCAGTTTTATACACAATTGTGGGGGGGATTTGCTCAAATTATTTGGGTGTAAATTATCACCTGATAATTGTTCCTCCCGCGAGCTTGTCTTTACGTACGCTATCGTACACTATACTATTTTTTCCCGCCATTTTGTCATTTCCAACTTTACACCATTGCAAGTGTGATTTTAAAGAATAGCAAAAAAAAAAAAAAAGGTAAGATGCATCTCATTGGTACGTGGACCAAAACAACAACAACAAAAAAACATCTAGCTGATGAGCTATTTTTAGAATAGGCCCACAGGCTACTCATGAGTTCCTCGGGGGCTACCATGGTGACCGCAGGCACCAGTGACCCTGGGAGCAGATGACTTTCATCCAATGCATCATATCGTGGTATTGTTGGTACCGTAGGAGTTACAGTATACACCATGCAATTCTTAAAAAAAAAAAAAAGTCTGCAAAAACATCAAATTCCCAGCATAAGGGTCAGTTAACGCAACACGTGCCATAGCAGGATTGGCAATATAGGTAAACTCTGTGTGCCTTTTTGCTCATCATTTTCACTGCATTTGAGGAGGAACTGTTCATGTGTTTAAAAAAAAAAGAAACATCCTATACCGTCACTGTGTCACGTTCATAAATGTCCAAAATTCCCAAAGGTTTGAGATAAAAAGGTTGCCCTCGCCGTCTTAAAGACACAGTAGTAAAAATGAACATCCGGCAAATCCTCAATTAAGATTCTCAGTGAGGAGAGACTGCGGTCCTCGTATGCCCTGCTCGTGTTATGTAATCTGTCGCACCCCAAACTCGCCTATCAACGAGCAGAGGCCTCCTACGTTACACGGAGGGTGGGAGGAACGGAGGGATGCAGCAGAGGATGGAGAGACACACACACACACACACAGACGTGTATATTTCTTTAAATAGCAAGGGAGAAAGTCACATGGGTAATATAAAAGTCGACAAAAATAAAGCTTGATGGGGAAGCAGGGAGGCTTGAGGACTTGTACTTCAGAGCCACCCAAGATAGATCCAACAGCTATATTTGGATATGCAGCAAAAAATAGCTTTTACAAAAAATAAAAAAAATAAAAACTGAACTGAAAAGAAAAAGCACCCAGTATTGTTTTAAAAAATAATTTCTTTCTGGTGATTTTTTCAGGAAACCTCACAACCCGGGAGGTTCATGTGAGACATGAAAGTTTTTCTTAAAAGCCACAAGTTCTGGAATATTGACTTTTTAAGTTGCTTGTTCAGAAATAGTGGGGTCTCTGGAGTGCCTACCCACTCATCAAGTGTGAAATTAATCAAGCAAGGGTAACTTAGGCAGCACTGGCTTCATGCAAGCACTGTTCATTTGCAGTCTGGATGTGGAGGGTTGAACCTCTGCTCTGGCCGGAGTCTCTAATAACACCACATCAAAAATTGGAGAGATTTCAACCAGTGTGACAAGTGGACGTTAAGTGTGTTGTAATTATTTATCTTTTGTGTATTTTGACCAAAGAATGTTAGACACCTTTTATTAAGACATCAGGGAACTGTTTTCGATTGTGAATGAAACAAAAACTGTCTTCTTTAAAACATTGGCTGTCAAAAGGTTTCATGAAGGCAACAGACTCAACAACCAATTTGGATTCCCATCGTTTCTGAATGGGGGAAAACCGTTTAAAAATCCCTCCGAAAACATAATTTGTCCAGGAACTTGACAGCAACATTAGCATTAAGACCTAAAAACAAAGATTCCCCACCCGCCCCCCTAACTAATTCCCATGCACTTTTCGTACGAAATCTTAGTGAGAACAGACTCGACATTGATCGGATGCACAACCCTCAGAACAAAGCTTCTCAAGTAGGGCATGAGAGAATGTTGATTAGTATGAACTGATTGTGCCAAAAGATTATTATTCTGAAGATTATTATTCCTTGTTTGGATTGCAAACAATGTCAAAAGGGAGTCGGTGTGCTCATGGAGGTCTCTAAACCACGACAACAATGCAGTGACTGACTGACTGGAGGTAATAATTACATTCATTAAACGTGTATGAAAACAATCCTCACCGTTGGGTAAACAAACAGCCAAAATGACACCCATTCTTATAGGTTTCCCATTGTTGTTTACAATGTGATACATCGGTGCCAACTGGTCAACAGTTTCAGAATGTCAACTGAAACTTATTTACGACGAATAACGTATCTTTGTTCATCTATCTATGCCAGCGTCATCCAGTGACACACAAAACAAACGCTCTTCCACCAGATGTCAAAAAGCACAAATAATTTACCTGTGCATCCAGCAGTTTCCCTTCATACTACAGAATAAGTCGTGGCATCCACACAATTTTTCAGTACATTTGTGAGCAAAAAGTGCAATGAGATTTCACTATACTGTATATACTTTGTGACATTCATTTGGTGGATTTTGCCAATGTATGCATGTGCCTTGGCTCAAGAAAGGTAGGAAAACTCACGATTTAATCAATTTTCTTGTGGTCCATCATTGTTTTTTTCCATTGTGATGTGCACATTCCACGTTTTCAGCTTTTTGACAGCATAATAATGGCCTCATACTAAAAAACATGTTTGTGTTTATAAGGCCATCATCAATTACAATTGTGCCTTGCGAGTGAAATTTGTCTATCACGAAGCTCGCAACTCAGTTTAGTCGTATATAAAAACTATTTTAAATTTTTTTAATAAAGAAAATACCATTGAATTTTCTAAAAAACAAACAAATATAACAAAATAAACTGGGTTTGTAAAGTGTAATTACTGTACATACAAAGTTTGCATGTTTTATATGTGCCTTTCAGGGGTGTGGCCTAGTAAGTGATGTCAGGAGTTGGAGTCAGGTTGGCCAGTTAGTCTGCGTGTGAGCGTCTGGTTGTGAGTTGTGGTCTACAGCAGCTCCTGGAGCCTATCCCAGCTATCATCGGGCAGGAAGCGGGGTACACCCTGAACTGGTTGCCAGCCAATCGGAGGGCACATACATATAAACAAACAACCAGTCGCACTCTCATTTCGTATATTTGTCCCGTTCAATGAAGGGCTGAAAGCGCATCAGTGACTGTGGTACTTCTTGCCCACAATTCTTTTTTTTTTTTTTTTTTTTTTTCCCCCTCCACTTTACTTGAGCACCGGCATATCTGAAAATAAAACAAATCGACAAATCGGTGGATAATAATGGCCACTTCCATCTGTTTTTCTGTAGTCCACTACTGTTTTTTTTTTTTAATATGTAATTGTTCTACATTTTCAGCATATAGACAGAAATTAACATGGCAGCGTACGATAAAAAACATACATTAAGTTTTTTTTACATTTGAATTTTTAGGCAGCAAGACTCCATTACCATGTAAATTAATGGTCAAAAAAGACACGGCTTTAATCTGTTTTCCACCACTGCTGTTATTGTTTGTTACATTTTTAACATTTAGACAGAAACAATTCTATTGTTCCTTTAATGGAGCGTCAGGCAGCAACAACAACCCTCCAATGAATTTGGTTTTGAGCAGTTTTTGTCAGCTGGGCAAAAGTTAGTCTGTTTTAGCCATAAAATATACCCACATCCTATTAGAAAATATCCACTTTTTGATACGTTTCCAAAGGTTTGCATTTTCAGGTTCCAAAAACACTAAGGTCACCAAAGTCCCGTTTTGATGTGAAAACAGCCCTTGCATGCGTATGTACAGACAAATTCAATGTTTGTGTTTATCTGATACTTTAGACCAAGCGCTTCTTTTTGCCATGTGACAACCGTGATATCGGTCCCAATTAATTTTGGTGCATCACAAAGGGAACGAGGGATGACAAAACAAAAATAAAGTGACAACGAAGAGGAACAAAATCATACGGACGATACGAGAAAAATGAATGAGACGAGACTGTAGCTATACGATTCAACAGCCTCCCTATCCTGCTCTGTGTGTGCATGTGTTGCTGAGGAGGTTGAAAGGGAAGCTACAACATAAGGTTTCCCCCCCCCCCCTTTTTTTTTTTTTTACCCAGCATCCCCGGCTGCGGCACGTGTCGCTGAGCGTGTTCAGCACATGAACAGCGGTGTTCTCGCTTGCCGCCCACACACGCACACAAAACAGGAAGGGGGAGGCACATTCACAAGGTTTACGACATTCACATAGCTCACACACATCATTCACCGATATATGAACATTTGCCTTCAAGTCAATGAATGAAGCCCGGCTACATGCCGGTTATATAATGCCATTGTTATCTTGATAAAGTTACAAGAGGGACGGTGCCTTGCCTATAACAGACTTTTACACAGGCACATGCAGCACAACACACAGTGGTCTTATGTTACATTGGGTTGTAAAGAAGCATCATGGCAACAAGTAATAACTGACTACACTATTTTTAAACAAATCCCTGTTATGTTTATAAAAAAAATAAAATAAAAAAAGACTGCTCAAATTCACTGTATGCATGTTTTGCATGCATACAGTAAGCTGTTAGTTTGCGAGTGCAGGAGATGCTGAATGGGGGAAGCCGCCTTGACTCACACTGCCTGCACAAGCTCAATCCTACCACTAGGAGTCGCCTGCTCTAAAAAACGGGGAAGACCAGGGAAAATCCCTACTGCTCAATGCAGAGCTGCATGCTGAGTGTTGTGATTCACAATGGCAACACCTGTCATGTTTCTTTTACAAAATAAAATGTTATGCTTTTCTGTGGAAAAAGCACACAAATCAAAGCAGTTTGTAATGATGCACTATAGTCTTACTTTCCCCCCTAATAAAAAGCAAGGTAACTCTAAAAACAACAAATAAAAACATCACCAAATCTGGAGTAAGGCATTTTTTTGATCAGCAACAAAATCCATTTTATTTTTTTTACAAAATTTGGTGACTTATTTTGGGGTGATTTTTGGTCTTTTTAGCCAAAAACAACATACAGTGTTGTTGTATTTGTATTGTATTAAACTTAAAAACAAGGAATTCAAATATAGATTTTCGCTTCAAGACAACACACCATAATTCTGTTGAACATAAAAAAAAATAAAATACAAATCTTAAAACAAATCACAAAATGTGGAGTTATATATTTTTCATTGGACGGCAGCAGTATAGAAAAAGCATAGGAATCCAAACCACATACATGTGGTGATTCACACTAATGTTGCTTTTTTCCTCCACCAATAAAAAGCAAAACTCACCAAATTTTAAATAAAGTGGTATAGGGACCACAAATAGCGAAAACCCGCGGCTAATAAAATTCTTTAATAAGCAGAGCTGAAGTGCCATAAGTATTATGGGGATTGGTTCCCCTCAACAACAAAAAAACTAATTAAAATAAAAATGAAAAAATGAAAAAAAAATTCTAAGAAATTTAAGAAAAATCTGGGAATAGGTCAATTTGCAGGTGACAAACCACAAGTATGTGGCGGTCCACTGTAATATGTAATAATATAATACATAAATAAAAGTAAGCAAGCATCTGCACATTTTATATACAAAACATGCCTTCCGCCGCGGTAGTTTGGTTATGTGGCAGTTTGGTTGAATGGTGAATTCACGGAAAAGCACACCCACAAATCTAAACCACAGTACTTCACATTAGCGTTACATTTATTCCCAATGAAAGAAACATGACTCTCCGCATTTTGTGTACATTGTTTGTTAGAAATGTTTTAAAAACTCAAAATTTGAAGTAGAGTTAACGCCTTTTCCCAAATGGACAGCGACTGTGTGTTAGAAACACACATGTGCTTTAAATTTCAATAAATGAGAGTGAACTTTCACTCTTTAAAAAAACTCTTAGCTAGCAGATATAAGCACAACGAGCTGAGCACGTGTTGACAAACCTGTTTTCCCTGCACGCCGCCACCTGTGTCGGGAAAAACATAAGCACGCGCACACGCACGCGCGCGCACACACACACACACACACACGGACGCGCGCGAGTTTAAAGTCACAAGTGTCGACTGTCTACGGCACAGGTGTCAAACTCAAGGCCCGGGGCCAGATCCGGCCCGCCACATGATTTTATGTGTGTCAACTTCCATGATTCTTGTTAAAATCTGTAACCAAGATTTCAAATGGTCATATTTCGTAAATAACAGATATTGCAAGTATTTTTGTGTTACCAAATATGAACAATAGTTGAAAAACGCATTACCCTTGATTTCTGATTCCAAAACTAGTTTATAAATTTCGGGTGTAGTAATATGATGAGGTGATTCGGCTGTTAGGCTGTTACAGCCGAACAGTACAAAAAAAAAATACAAAAATGATGGTGATTAAAGATTTTTATGGTTTCACAGTCATAACGACCCTCTGAGGGAAATCCGTAACTACAATGTGGCCCGCGACAAAAATGAGTTTGACACCGCTGGTCTACGCAGCTTTTAACATTGTTTACCAGCAAATTGCACGTAACGTAAAGAGCGGCAGGTGAGAATGTAGTTCCACAGGCACATTCCCAATGAGATCTGCATTCAGATGACACCACACTGCAGAATGAGGGGCCTCCATTGCGCAACACGTTACAACAGAGCTGTGAAAATCGGAGGATTTGGACGCTTTTGCTGTTCGATTACAAACTATGCTAAAATCAATCAAATGTAGGCTCAACATCTGCTTAGCAGTTATATTCATTTAGTGAAAAAACTCATTTTGGGGTACTTTTGCTTCAAGGCGTTATCATTTTGTACTTTTTAAATCCAATCATTCGTGAGTGGAAATGGCTTTTTTTACGCACTATAATGGCGGGGGTATTTTTACTTTTTGTGGTACATTTACTTTTTTGTAAGCAAGTAATCTTATTTTCGTTACCAAGTTAGAAACCAATTTAAAACAAAAAAAGACGCTGTAGAGGGCAGCATTATGACTTCAAGGCATTTTTTAAAACTTAAATATTAGTTTTACTTGAGCAGGTTTCCTTGAACGTGCTGTACGATTTAAATGAAATCATTACGGATTGTAACAAAACTATATTTTGCCGTGTGAGTATTTTTGAGGGAATGTAAAATATTTAAAAATATTTTACATGCACTACACTTGAGTATTTGGGGTGTGAGTCAACTGTTTCAAGATATAAAAATCTGCATTTTTACATTTTAATTCCAACCATGACAGGGTACTTTAACTAAAGCTTTGTTGAAATCTGCAATTGTACTTTTACTTTGAACAGCCCTGCCTTAGCCAGAGTAACTGAATTCATACAACCAGCTCATCCCTGGACACCATTTTTAAAAGCTACAAAACCGTAAACTATTCAATCTTAAGAAACCCTGATGAGGTCTTTCTTTTCACAGAAAATAAGGGTATCCCCCGGCTTGAAGATGGTGCCACAGGACGACAACTCACGTCACGCTCCGCATCAACAGGCCCGACTGGTGCGTCAGGTCCGACCAGCTGAGGAGAGAGAGCTCATTGCAGCAAGTAAGCCTTTCTCAAACACGCTTCCCATATGGGCCTCAACTGCCGGTGGTGCTCATCCCGCAACACCTAACCGGTTTCGGGGACTGGTGTTAGTGCGTGGTCAACATCCTCAAAAATGGTCGCAAAGAAAGAATGGGCACCATTAATGGCCACGACCGTGAATACATGGTAGTTCAAAAATAGAACCCCCATTTTGAACGCATTGCCTGTACAGTGGAACCTCGGTTAACAAACGACCCAGTTTACGAACAATTTTTTTTTTTTTTTTAAAGAAATTACCTTGTTACATATTATTTTCGGTTTACAAACAGTTTTAGCATGGCCGCAGAAGGCTCAGAACTTTGTGTTTTTTTTATTTCTTTCAACGAGAAAAATTTACTCGCTTTGCGAACAAATTATATTTGAGTTAATTTTCTTGTTGGTTCGCAATAAACGAGGTCGGTTCATCTTTCTAGAAAAAGGACTAAGGTTGGCCAAGAAGTGAAATAAAAGAAAAGTCATATTCGATTTGAAAAATAGTATTCAGTCCTGGTTCTGATCCACTTTCATCATTTAATACCAGGTAAACCTGGGTGAACCCAAATGGGGATCACCTCTGGCAATAGTATCAATGATGTGCAATGCAAACCTGAAGTGGATCATGAGGAGACCTGGGTCCAACTATAAATAAGCTCTCACTGTGAACTTGAAGTGAAAAGAGTCTCTTTTTGTGTTAGTTTAAAGATTCAAGGTAAATTGTCGTCATAACAACACATGATATGGCACAAAATTCAATACCAGAGGTCCCAGATTCACCTAGCAAGTCTCAAGACTTGTGAACAAGACCAATTCATCGTTAAAAAGAAGGTAAAGAAGAAGGTGGGACAAGAAGTGAAACAACAGTAAAGAGAATTTTGACATTCACTTTCCAAGGTAATTTGAAAAACAGGATCTAGTTCTGGTCCACTTTCCTCATTTGAATACACTGTCAATACAAGGCCAAGTGAATCTAGGGGGCGGCCATTCTACAGCAAGATCAAACAGAGCACCTCTACCAACAGTCACAAGGATGCGCAATGTGAATACAAGTGGCACCATCAACCTAAGTGGCTCAAATGGACTCTCAATCTGAACTCAAACCGACCACAATCTTTTTTTGTGTTGGTTAGCTATGGACAAGGAATGCTTGTACGGTCGACCAAGAGGTGAAGGAACCAACAGAAAAAGGACTTAGTTGTGTTTGCGTTCATATTGCCAGTTCATTTGGAAAAGAATCGAGTTATTGTCCTGATCGTGGTCGACTTTCCTCATTTAATACAATGTTAACAAAAGACTATGTGAATCTGGGTAACACTTGTGAAGCGAAACCAAATTTAGATCACCTCCAGGGACCATCTAAGAGATGCGCAATGTAAATAAAAAGTGGCAGCATCAACCTGACTTGGATCAGAAAGAGACCTGGATCCAGATTTAAATGACAGTGTGAATGCAAACTCAACTGAATCCTTTTTCTGTTGGTTCATCATAAACAAGGTCAGTTTGTTAAAACCAGTACTCCCAGGAAGTCAACCAACAGAATAAAGGACTTGCTTTTGCCATCATATTGGAAGATGATTGTAAAAAAAGATTGTATAGTCCACTGTCCTCTTTCGATCCAATTTAAACGGGATCCAGGTCTGGTTCAACTCCACTTTCCTTATTTGATGCAACACAATTCAAGGCAAAATGAATCAAGAGAGCTTTGTGTTCACATTGTGAAGCAATCGGAGCTCAAATTCTGGGTGTTCACTTACTGTATGTGCCACAAAACTACTGACTCATCACTTTGAATACATTTGGCTTATTTTCAGCCAGTGTTGGCTCGACTACTAAAAGAGTTGCACAAGTGTCCACAAATAGGTCACTTTTACATAGTTTAGAAAGACATCACATGAAAAGAATCTACTTATCAGAGCTGTGATGTAATTAAATCATTCCTGAATGACGGTGATGCATCCACGTGCCGTTGGATTTCTCAACGCACTAAAAATGAGGGGTGCAAAGGGTGTGTGAAAGTGATCACTAGGCATATATGGTCAACGGATGACGAAGCGGTGAACGAGTGCATGACTCATCGATGTGCACCGGTATGTGTGCGCAACATCAGTGACATGGAAGGGGAGGGAGGATACAAAATGAGCATTAGTCATCCTAAAAGGTACCATTCATCAATATACGTTCATTTTTTATTTTATTAGTTTAGGATTTCATGAATTAAAAAAAAGGGGGGGGGGGGGGGGCCGGGGCAAGCTGGGTTACTGTCACACTGCGCAGTATTTTTGTCCAGACAGAAGTGGGTCAAACCCTGGCAGGGGCGATTCCAGCGAGACCATCCATACAAAAATAAGGTCAAACGCGTTTAGATTTCCACCTAACGTTCAACCTTTTCCGTAAAATTGAAAATAAATGCGTTTTAAACGTCCAAATGTAGGTCACGTTTTTTAAAAAAAATAAATAAATAAAAATAAGAGCAAGTGGCTTGTGAGGATTTAATGGGGCTCAAAAGTCCGCTATAGCCGCCCCCCACAAAAAAAAAGTGGGTCACCCAAAAAGAAAATGTAGGTGAAAACCCACTCACACACACAATTGAACCTAATAGTCCTCAACTTGCCAGGCGATCAACTGCTTACCTGCCGGTTATGCAACCACCGCAACATACTTGATTGAGCACACCAAAGCCGACCCCCACCCCCCAAAAAAAATGCGTCAAAAGTGAAGTTTGGGCACACCTGGCTTCAAAGTGCCGTGTGGAGGTGAAGTGAGGCACGGGGGACTCACCTGCCCACTTGCCCAGACGGGGGGAGATCAGCTGCCCGTTGCCCAGCACCCACACCCTGAAGCCGGAGAGGAGCCGGTAGAGGAGCCACAGAAGCAGCGAGGCCACCGCGAAGGCGCCGACCCAAAAGAGAGGCGTCTCGGCCCCGTGGAGCATGTCCGGAACGTCGCTCCATGTCATGGCGGCGGAGATAAGAGCGGCGGTGGTGGTGGTGTTCGGTCCGGAAGTGTGCGTGCGAGTTGGGTGAGTGCCTCAATTGGAAGCCTCTAATTTCCACGGCAGGACGTCAGGGTGGCTTTATAAGGAGGTTGTAGCATCACGCTCCTCCACTTCCTCCCCCCTCCACACTTGCTGAGCCTGATTCGACCACGCCCCGCCTACCTCGGATTCTATTGGCCGCGAGCACCGCCTCTCAAGCGCCTCCTCGCCTTCCATTGGCTTTAATTTCGCGTCAATCATTCGCCTTCTGCTCCGTGAGAAGGGCGGGTCCAAAGGAGGCTGGGACGCGTCGCCATTGGCAGGCGAGCCGAACAGGTTTGCCGGTTTCAGGGTGCGTTACGAAACCCCGCTGGAGTGCCCACGCCGCTTTATGAATGAAAGACGCCTCTCATTGGTGGGAGCCGCTCGCCAAGGCGCGCTGCCCTCGACCTCGACCAAAGGGAAGACCGCCGATTGGCCGCGCGAAACGTCGGTCGGTGACTTCATCGCATGCCTACTAAGACATGAGTGACTCAGTTGGTTATTTCAGGTATCTGGTCGTCGTCCGCATGGAAACCACCACAGAATACCGGAATTCATATGCAGTATAGAACATTGGAATTATGCCTAGCTATCATCCATCCATCAATTCATCTATCATCTATCATTCATCCATCGAGCTATCCATTCCATCTATTGATCGATCATGCTATTTAAATATCTATCATCCATCCATCTATCTCTCATCTATTAATTCAACCATCTATCTATCCATTCATCCATCTACAAACCCCAATTCCAATGAAGTTGGGGCATTGTGTAAAACGTAAATAATAACAGCATACAATGATTTGCTCATCTTTTTCATTCTCAACCTATATTCAACACACACTACAAAGACAAAGATATTTAATGTTCAAACTGATGAATGTAACTGTTTTTTTTTATAATTAATGAATACAAATTTTAATTAATACATATTCTCTCATTATGAATTTGATGCCTGCAACACATTCCAAAAAAGCTAGGACAGGGGCAACAAAAGACTGGGAAAGTTAAGGAATGCTTTTAAAAAAAAAAAAAAACCTGTTTGGAACATTCCACAGGTGAACAGGTTAATTGGAAACAGATAAGCATCACGATTGGGTATAAAAGGAACATCCCTGAAAGGCTCAGTTGTTCACAAACAAGGATGGGGTGAGGTTCACCACTTTATGAACAACTGCGTGAGAAAATAGTCCAACAGTTTAAAAACAACGTTTCTCAACGTATAATAGCAAGGAATTTAGGGATATCATCAAAAGATTCTGAGAATCTGGAGAAATCTCTGCATGTAAGCGGCAAGGCAAAAAAAAACAAAATGGAGTGCCCGTGACCTTCGATCTCTCAGTGGCACTGCATGACAAACAAGCATCATTGTGTGAAGGATATTGCCACGTGGGCTCAGAAACAAGTCAGAAAACCATTGTCAGTTGACACAATTTGTCGCTATATCTACAAAGGCAAGTTAAAACTGTACCGTGCAAAACTAAAGTCATATACCGTACTGTATCAACAACACCCAGAAACGCCACCAGGTTCTCTGGGCCCAAGCTCATCAGGCGCCAAGTAGAAGAGTGTGTTGTGGTCTGACGAGTCCACATTTCAAATTGTTTTTGGAACTCATGGACATCGTGTCCTCCGGGCCAAAGAGGAACCATCTGGATTATTTGGTAAATTCAAAAAGTTCAAAAGACAGCATCTGTGATGGTATGGTGTGTGTCTGTTAGTGCCTATGGCATGTGTAACTCTGCGAAGGCAACATTAATGCTTACAAGTACATACAGGTTTTGGAGAAATATATGCTGCCATCCAAGCAACAACTTTTTCAGGGATGTACCTGCTTACTTCAGTATGACAATGCCGAGCCACATCGTGCATGTGTTACAACAGCATGGCTTCGTTATAAAAGATTGCGAGGACAGCAATCCAGACCTCTCCCGCATTGAAAATATGTGGCGCATTATGAAGCTCAAAATACGACAACGGAGACCCGGACTGTTGAGCAACCAAAATTGTACATGAAGCAAGAATGGAAGAGAATTCCACCTAAAAAGCTTCAACAATTAGTGTCGTCAGTTCCCAAATGCTTATGTTCTTAAAAGGAAAAGTGACTTAATACAATGGTAAACATGCCCCTGTCCCAGCATTTTTAGAACGTGTTGCAGGCATCAAATTAAAAATGAATGAATATTTGCAACAAAAACAAAATCAAAGTTTCGCCGTTTCAACATTAAATATTTTGTTTTTGTAGTGTATTCAACTGAATATAGGTTCTGTTACTATTTACGTTTTACATAAATTCCTAACTTCATTAGCATTAGGGTTTGTATTCATCCATCTGTCATATATCCATCTATCTATCTATCAATCAACACAACAATAGCAGATATACCGTTAGTGCACATAGCATGCAAAAGCAAATACAGTACATACTAGGTTATACATAGTGGCAGAAGTCTTCCTCTTGATTTTGAGTGAAAAACTACAACTCCTAGCAGTGCTTTTTGCTCCCACTCTCGCGAGACTTCCCCTCCACCTCCGATCATCATCAGCATCAGCATCATGACAATGTACGAGTAGCTTCGAGAAGAGGGGGACGTTACATAAACAACACAGGGACAACATGCTTGTCCATAAACATCACTTTATTTTCATGTTATATTACTGTACATACATATTGTATTAATGCACGTGTTCACCTCTTCTGCACAATTTCCTCGCCACCCCTCGCACACGCACACAAGTGCAGGCGCCATGCTCCCTTGCTCTCTCCCTCACACGCACGCGCACAAACTAAACGTAAAATGCGCGCAAAAGGACCTCTGACGCCGTCACGTGAAGCCTGCCACGTAGTCTGCGTGCGTGCAAGACTACAAAACAGCTTCGTGCACGGCCGGCGTGCGCGCGCGTCGGCTCGCAATCCGCGTCACAAGTGCGAGCCGAGGCGCGCGCGCGCGACTGCAACCTTAGCTCAAAAGACCTCACGCGCGCACACACACGCACACAGACTGGATAAAGTTACATTATAAGTCACATAATGATATAGCATTTTACAAACAATGTACATATAAGCAAATGGTTAGAAGTATGCTTAGAAGTATAACACACACACGCACACGGGTGGGTTGAAAAAAGAGAAACAAGTATTTCCTAATTTTGTTTACAAAAAAAAAAGTTTAAAAGTCCCCTTGACACGTGGTTCGTCCTGGCAGCTGTAAACAGGACAAACAAGTATAATTTTAATTCTGGGAAAATGAAGGATAGTTTCTTTTTTAAAAAGCATTTTATATACTATCAATACAAAAAAAAATCAACATATTTTGTCTTAATTCAAAGTTTTAGTCTCTCCTTTATCTCATACACAATTACGCACCCCTTGAAAGTTCTCAAAGTTGTTGTTGATTTTTTTTCTTCTTCTTTTTAATGAATATAGGTTCCTGGCCCCCTCCTCTTAACACGCGCGCGCAGACACACACACACACACACTCACGAGGGGTATTAGTTTAACATTATGTGTTTATTACCATTGTAAGTGTGTCGCACCGAGAGCTGTTTCTAATACTTTGGTTACCATACTTAATTACAACTAAATACAATACAAGAGGGGGGCAAAATATTAGAAACAGCTCTCAGTGTGACGCACGCGCACGCACAGGCACACACACAGTCTAAACCTACCACCTAAACTTCTCTCAGATTTACGTTTTAATTTGAATGGTTTAAACACATATGCACATAGCATATACTATATTTATGGAGTATGTGACATAATATGTATCAATGTGTATATACAGTATAGATACAGACAAACATAAAATGAGACATTTAATGTTCTAACACTTTTTTTTTTTTTTAAATAAAGTGAACATAAAAAAATGACAACATAGAAATGAAAACAAAACTAATAACATTAAGTAATGTTCATTTTACACCATTTTCACACAAATATGTGTTTTTTTTAGATTTCGTTTTAAACATAAGGCACTTGGTTTCTCATTACAGCACCACCAAAGTGGACACCGACACACACACACGCACGTACACGCACACGCACACAGACACATTAGAACTTCAAGTGTGAGCGTCTTCCACATCTTTACAATAATAATAATATTTAACCCAATATATCAACCTTGTATTATCCTCCTGAGAAGTAATACGACAAAAGTGTACAAAGTGACGACAAAGAGGCACAACAGTCTAACGCACAAAACACACACACACACACTCCTCAGATATGAATAATGTCACTATAACATACCTCTTCTGGCTTTATGGGCGACGTCTGAACACACACACGCATATACAGAGAGAGAGAGAGAGAGAGAGAGAGAGAGAGATGTAAATAAACTGTTACACAAAAATTGTCATAATTATAAATAATGTCTTTCTATATTCTATCCACATTTATAAAACATTGTTATAAGTTGTTGTATAGTTTGTGCGGTTGAATTTCAAGCTTTAGCAGCTGTTTTAACACCGGAAATAATTTTCACTGTGTTGGAAATACAAAATAATATTCTTTATTAGCTTTTTCTTTTACAAATTATTGAAAATAATCAGTCAATGAACACACACATTCATGTTTGTTCATAGCAAAGAATGTAGCACACTTCTACTGCGAGTCGAGTTAAAATATTACCACACACATCATGTACGACTCAAGACAAAGTCTCAATCAAACTCAACAAGAAAAGGGCACCAAAAACATTTGTTTTTAATTATAATTATAATTATTTTTTTACTCACATTTCGCCTACAAACACATCAGATCACTGGAATGTAAATTATTATGATTATTATTATCATGATCTTGCAAAGACAATTTTTGTTCTACTCAAAATACATTTTGACTTGCATATTAGATTTTAAAATGTCTTTTTTTTTTTCAGTGTACAGGTCGATTTATATCCATTTTGCACATGAGGGAACACACACACACACACACACACACACACACACACACACACTGATGAAAAACGTTATAAACTCCGAGTCTTTGTTTCAGTTGTACAATTTTTTAAGAATTGAATGCAAAATTTCCAATCTGAGATAATGTTAGGTTAAATAATTATCAACAATTGATTGCAATCACTAAAAAGGACACACACACACACACGCACACACTTACTATGAGTTCCTATATGCGAAAATAGGCATTTTAACCATTTAAATTAAAGTAACGTGATTATTGTTAAATTATTTATTATTGATTCGTACTTATTTTAGCCACTGAAAATTGCACACGCACAAACACAGACGAAAATCTCAACTCTCATACGCGCATACACACGCACAGATATTACATTTCAGCTGAAGTGTTAACTTGGGGGGGCGGGGGGTGGGGGGGTTCTATTGTATTTTCTACGAGAAAACGTAGCGATTGTACAAAACAGAAGCAGGGAATGCAGGACCCGAGCTCTTCCTAGTGCTGTCCCACTAAATGACGAAAAGTTGAGCTGGTTCACAATCACAACCACACACTTGTTTACAGCGAATCAGAACAGGGTGTTGAAAATTGAGCCCCATGCTGCTTCACCAAGTACCAAGTTGAGCGCATGTGCTTATAGCGTCATATCTTTGGCCTCTTCTAAAAGATGATACACTGGAAAACCCACAAACAGTTTCCGGAACACAAGCAGAAGAAGGACAAGGATTACTGGAACCCTGTCCTGTTGTCTGATGAGACCAAGATAAATGTATCGGTTAAGATGGTCTCCGGCATGTGTGGGGGCAACCAGGTGAGGAGAACAAAGTTCATTGAGGGAACCATGAATGCCAACATGCACTATGACGTACTAAAGCGGTGCATGATCCCTTCAGAAACTGGGCCGCAGGACAGTGTTCCAACATGGTTCCCTTTCGAAACGACCACTGCCTTGCGAAAAAAATCTAAGGGTAATGGTGATTGACTGGCCGAGCATTTTTTCCAGACCTAAACCCCATTGAACATCTGTGGGGCATCCTCAAACATGAGGTGGAGGAGCACTCCAAAATCCACCAGTTCTATGGTGTCATCAAGGAGGAGTGGAAGAGGATTTTTTTGGGGGGCCTAATTTGGACAGTTTCTCTTAGGGGTGCAGTCACTTTTGTTGTCAGTGGTTAGACATTAATAGCTGTGTGGTGGGTTATTTTGAAGTGACAGTAAATCTACATTGCTATACAAGCTGTACACTGAATTATTTACATTATAGAAATGTGTCATTTCTTCAGTGTTGTGCCATGAAAAGATACCATAAAATATTTACAAACATTTACACACAATATTTACACAGCAATACAGTGACGCTATGATACAACAGTCAATAGGACGTCTTCGTGTGTTCAAATTTAATCACCAATGAAACTAAGGTGGAGTTTTTGGGGGGGGAATGTGGGATTTGAACCTGGAACTTGTGACTGTGAGACACATGTGCTAACCACATTTATCCACGCGCCATCATCTTATAATGTTTCTTAACGTCACATATACACTTGCACTGCAATAAAGTGGGTTACAAAAATGGCCTCTACACAGATAATACAAAATATATTTTATTCGAAATAATTATGAAATTTCTTGATTAAGAAAGATATAAATTCAACACCTTTACATGGTGCTCTTTATCTAATGTTGCTTATGGCAGGAAATAAAGTAGACAAAATATTAGAAATATCACTTAGTGCAAACAAAAACATCGATTTATTCTATTTTAGCAATAAGTACAAGATCTAAAATGTCAAATGCAAAACACTTTCCTGTTTATCCGTTAGTTACTGAAAGACAAACGATTTACATATGATTTACCAAAAAAAGAAGCAAAAAAACATACACAGCGAAATAACAGAAAGATGTGACACTTTTTTTCTCCATATTGTTAAAAAAAAAATCACTTGTATAAATGTCATTTATGAACTCAGAGTGGCAAAATATAAAATGTTCATCTATAAGTCACACATGATCTTATAGGAATAAATGTTGAAAACCATTTGCTTTCATTCTAATTGAACACCTCTCATTCAGTAAATGTGACCAAACGGGCTCAGTGTTAAAGCCAAATAGTTTTGTTTTGCCATCATATTTTGGATAGACATGAAAACAATTTTTGTTTGCAGGAAGCAGTTTTTTTCATGCAAACTACATAAACAACAATTGAACACACTTGGAGCTTAATTAATTACACACCGCACCCCAAAAAGACTAAAAAAAAAAGTATTTTTATGGTATGTGTCAGATTCAAGGATTTGAAGGCTAATTAAGGCCTTAATTTAAAAAAACCCAAAAATCTGATTTCAAACATTTTCGGGATCCACTTGTATTGCGTGCCATTGTTATTATGATGACGTTTGCTTGTTTTTGAAATTCAACAATTCATTCATCATGTAAACAGACGGGAAACAAACATGCGATGGAGTGAAGTTTACCTTCCCATGCTGTGAACACAAGACATTGGCTGGCTATGGGTGTCGAGGTGCATCACTTTCAGGGTATCGGGCCGACACCCCTCCTCTTCTTCACCCTCTCTCCCAGCTTGTTCTACCGCTTTCCTTCCTTTGTGGGTCAACATAAAGAAAAGATTCATGTAACCCCCCCGCAAAAAAGTGAGGAAAACACACACAAAAGCAAGTTTCATTTCTTTTTTTGTGTTTTGCATGTACATGTAATTGAACTGAAAAATATTTGTTATTCTATTTAGTCCAATTAAAATTCAAACACCCGAGACTTTAAATTGTATTATTAACTATATTTACATTTACTGCATTTTATTTAGAAAATGTTTTGTGTTTATTTATTTCAAATTCCATAAAATTTTAATTAAAACACTATTATTTTTTATCAATTCAATAAAAAACAATTTATTTATCAGATTATATTTTTATTTCGTCAATGCTATTGAAACAAACAAGAGCAAGATATTTATTTGTATATTTTGTATTTATTTATTTACTTATTTATTTCGCTACACTTTGGATTTTAAAACACACGCAAGAAAGATTGAATTTATTTTTTAGTCAAATATTTTTGTATTTTATTGTGATTAAAATTTAAATACAACAAAATGAACACATACATGAAAATTCATTATTTTTCTTTTATTTGAAATGTTTACAATATACAGTATATGACATTAAAAACAACCCTCCAAAAAAACAATTGTGATCTTGACTGAAATATTTCATTTTTTAAAGTGTATTAATATATGCTATTTCATATAAAAATGCAATCCGATGCACTTGACATGAACCAAAGACTAACATGGGGGAAAAAAATACAATGTACTGTACAAAGCAAAAGTGTGTTAACAAGAATGTAAAAGTGACTATATATTATATATATTATGAATTTCAATGTGTTTGTGTTTTTTCACATCATTCTCTTCCTTAGGAAGGACTGTGTCAAATTTAAATTTGTATTTGGAGTAAAATATGACATCACATATTTCCAATGACTCAATAGCAAAGCTAAAGCCAAAACAAAACATAGATGAGGTGAGATTGTTATTGTGATTAATGTGTTAAATGTACATTCAGAGTCAAATGCGCGCAACTGTCTTTAAAGCACAAGCCGTGGGGAACGAAAGACCCTTTTAGGTGTTCAAATGATGGGAGTAGGACAGGGGTGGCAAACCTGAGCAGCCATTTTCTCTGCCGAGGCTCCACTGCCTTTTTGTTTTTGTTTTTTTTGTTCTTGGGGGGTGGGGGTGGGGGTGGGGGGGTTAACACGGGTGTGGAATGTATGCGAGTGATGTAATAGTGACATTACATTACATTCATTCATTCATCAGCACTACTCATCCCCGGGGCTCCTCACAAGATGGCCGACCTGCTTCTTCAACATTGCATTAGGAACAGATTGTTTTATTTTTTTTACCCTCTGCTTTATTAGCACGCACACGCACGCATGCACGCAGGCACACACAATTTCACGCCTTTATTTTAACTATTACTATGATACAGTAAATGCAATCTAGATATTTTTTCTTGCATTATTTTATCTTCAGAGAAATTTGGCTCAGGTATTATTTTATAAATTCAGCACCCAAAGCCAGTTTCGCTTAGCAACATGAAATTTGGGAGGCAGTCTGCCATTAGGCCACCCTAATGCTTAAGGATTGGGGTAGCCGGGGATCGGATCGCCAAGGTCCCCGCCCAGCTCACACTGCACCCGACCCCTATGGCCCCTCCCACAGGTGGTGAGCCCACAGGAAGGGGGACCCACATTACCCTTGCGGGTTGTGCCCGGCCGGACCGCATGGGCGCAGGCCACCAGGCGCCAGCCTTCGAGCCCCACCTCAAGGCCTTGTTCCAGAGGGGGGCCCCGGTGACCCGCGTCCGGGGAAGGAGAATAACACAAATCGGTGAATTTGTGAAAAAATAGGCTGGGATCACTGTGCATACCTTGTCAAAATGATGCTTGCAAAATGTTGTTATGTGCATGCCAGGCCAGTAGTTGGCGATGTCACTTTGTGAAGAAACACAACTGCTGTATGATAGGTGAACAAAGAGACAATAAAAAGACAGTAACGGGCGAAGAAAAAAAAATAATTACAAAACTGAAAACAAATTCACATGAGGTGAAACAAATTTGCACTGAATGAAATACACAGGTAAAAACAAATTGACAAAATGTGAAAGACTTTCATCAAATGCAAAACAAATGAACAAATAGCGAATCTAACAGAACGCTTGTAAGTACAGGAAGCAAGTATTCTCTCAACTGCGCCATTACTTTTTTCGCGCTGGCTGGCACAGTTGTCCCCAAACGCCACAGAGACTGAACAAGAACTATTTTAGCGATCATCTCAGTCCGAAAGAGGTTTTATTTTGAAATACAACCTCTGTACGCATTTCAAACCACTTGTCTCGGGCACGTGATGTAATAGTAAAAAAACGGGGTGAGCGGGCAGGGCTAGGAAGACATCTTTTGCACTACACTATCAGAAGCACTGACCTACGTTAACAACCTAAATTCTAATATTTATTCCATGAAATTGCATTCATGGATTTCCCAACAGTCTATTCTCTTCATTCATGTAATGTTTCTCTTTGCTGCACTGCTTCCAGTACTGTAAATGAATGCTGGATTTTTTGGTCCAATTACACTTCCCTCTCTATGTACTGCCATAATAATCTGCCCACGACATTCAGAACCATTCGTGCTGACCAATATAATGACGGCAGCATTTTTCAATCTTCTGATTGGTTGTTTCGAGCAAAACTTGCCAAACACATCTGTCGCGATCTGCACACATGAATACATTTAATAATCAGCATGCCTGGTGAGTATGTTGTACAGTAATCCCCTCTCCATTGCGGGTTTACGTTCCAGACCACCCCAGCAAGAAATGAAATCCGCGATATATATGTAAAACCTGATTTACCGTAAATACACTTCTTCTTTTCCGTTCGGCTTGTACCTTTAGGGTTCGCCACAGCGCGTCATCCGTTTCCATGTAAGCCTATCTCGCTGTGTCATCCGTTTCCATGTAAGCCTATCTCCTGCATCCTCCTCTCGAACACCAACTGCCCCTCATGTCTTCCCTCACGACATCCATCAACCTTCTCTTTGGTCTTCCTCTCGCTCTCTTGCCTGGCAGCTCCATCCTCATCATCCTTCTACCAATATATTCACTATTTCTCCTCTGGACGTGTCCAAACCATCGAAATCTGCTCGCTCTAACTTTGTCTCCAAAACATCAAACCTCGGTTGTCCCTCTTATGAGCTCATTTCAAATTTTATCCAACCTGGTCACTCCGAGAGCGAACTTCAACATCTTCATTTCCGCCACCTCCAGCTCTGCTTCCTGTTGTCTCTTCAGTGCCACTGTCTCTAATCCGTACATCATGGCTGGCCTCCCCACTGTTTTATAAACTTTGCCCTTCATCCTAGCAGAGACTCTTCTCTACTCTACTACTCTACTCTTTCCCATAACTTCATTGTGTGGCTCATCAACTTTATTCCTCTATAGTTCCCACAGCTCTGCACATCAACCTTGTTCTTAAAAATGGGCACCAGTACACTGTTCCTCCATTCCTCAGGCATCTTCTCACGCACTGGAATGCTATTGAACAAGCTGGTAAAAGCTGGCTGCAGTGGTCCAGTCTTCTGGAAGCTCCTCCCGTCCACCGAGAGCCTGTCTCACCTCTTCCCGAAAAGCTGCACAACACTCGTCCTGTCTCAGCTTCCACCACATGGTTCTCTGCTCTGCCTTTGTCTTTTTAATCTTCCTCCCCACCACCAGAGTCATCTTACACACCACCATCCTATGCTGTCTAGCCACACTCGCCCCTACCACTACCTTACAGTCGGTAACCACCTTCAGATTACATCGTCTGCACAAGATGTAATCCACCTGCGTGCTTCTACCTCCGCTCTTGTAGGTCACCCTATGTTCCTGCCGCTTCTCGAAAAAAGTGTTCACTACAGCCATTTGCGTCCTTTTTGCAAAGTCTACCACCATCTGTCCCTCCAAGTTCCTTTCCTGGATGCCGCACTTACCCATCACGTCTTCATCACCCCTATTTCCTTCACCAACATGTCCATTACAATCTGCACCAATCACGACTCTCTCTCTGTCTGGGATGCTCAGAACTACTTCGTCTAGCTCCTTCCAGAATTTCTCTTTCACCTGTAGGTCACATCCTACCTGTGGGGCATCCCCACTAATCACATTATACATAACACCCTCAATTTCAAGTTTCAGCCTCATCACTCGATCTGATACTCTTTTCACCTCCAAGACATTCTTAGCCAACTCTTCTTTTAAAATAACCCCGATTCCATCTCTCTTCCCATCTACACCATGGTAAAATAATTTTAACCCTGCCCCTAAACTTCTAGCCTTACTGCCTTTCCACCTGGTCTCCTGGACACACAATATATCAACCTTTCTCCTAATCATCACGTTAACCAACTCCCGAGATTTTCCTGTCATAGTCGCAACATTCAAAGTCCCCACATTCAGTTCTAGGCTCTGTGCTTTCCTCTTCTCTTTCTGACGAAGAACCCGCTTTCCACCTCTTCTTCGACTTCGACCCACAGTAGCTGAATTTCCAACGGCGTCCTGCGGGTTGACGCCGCCGGTGGCGGACGTTGTTAACCCGCGCCATGACCGATCTGGTATGGAATTCTTTGGATGAACGCTCATATTTGTTTGGCAAGGTTTTAAGCCGGATGCCCTTCCTGACGCAACCCTCTGCATTTATCCGGGCTTGGGACCGGCCTACAGTTTGCACTGGCTTGTGCCCCCCATAGGGCTGCATTTTTGCCGTAAATACACCCTAGGTATAATTTTATAGCATTTTTGGCACTTACATTTTTTTGAAACACAAAGCACACTTTTAAAACAATACAAACACATTTAAACAAATAATATTTTGACAGAGAGCAAGAGCAATGGATAACACAAAAATATTGTACAAACAGAACAATAAATAGATTAACGTCAAATAAAACAACAGAAATTTACACGAAAGCGGCATTACTGCGTCTTATTTACAATTTATATTTATTTTTATTACGTTATTAGATAAATACTTAATCTTAAATGCTCCAGTTGATGTACATGGCACAGTTTCATGCTGTCATATTGTTTTTATGTGTAATAGTGATGATTTCTATGACTGTAACGTGACAGCGTTGGATTAAGAATAAGTCGCCACTAAAAGCAAAGGTACCAAATGCACGGCCCAGCACCGGTAAAAGGGAAGTAAGCTTACGACCTAGCAAAAACTTAGGTAATACTTAAAATACTTACTTAAAATACAGGTTTATCACTGAAGGTTATTCTCGAGCACCAAGTCCGCTCTGCCTAATAGTGGTGACATGCTAGCAAATGAGATTAATTTTTTTTTTCCAGAATGTGCTTATGAAAGGGTTTTAAAAAAATTGCTTTGTTTTCATTCTGTCTTTTGGGTTTAATTTGTTTTGTATTTCCTTCCTTATGTATTCTCCTGTTTCGGCAACTATTTCCTAACTTATTTTGACTCAAATTTGATAATTGCATGTAGTTGAGAAGTTAGTGTGGTAGTTGGGAAGTTAGTGTGGTAGCTGTTGTGCTTACAGCAGTATAGCAGACCTCCACCTGAGACATTAATTATGTATTACACGAATGGATGAATGGATATATGGATGGATGGATGATGGATGATAGATGATAGGAGGAAGAAGGTCATAAATCGGTTTTTAGTTGGCCCCTCCCCCACTAGTCACCTGAGAGACACACAGACCAATCAGCTTTTGAGACAAGCTAAACATAAAGCAAAGAGAATTACACGTCATGTAGTTAAAACAACAACATAACTTTGCCTTAAATTCCACTCGCTTAATGCTTACACAATGGAATGGAAAACGCCATAGATGGGCTATTCAAACACAGGCCTTCGAGCCCCAGCCCCAGGCCTGGCTCCAGAGGGGGGCCCCGGTGACCCGTGTCCGGGCAAGGGAAACCTCGATCCACTTAGATTTGTCATCATAGGAGTCTTTGAACTAATTTCACTGGAGTTTAATAAGGTGAGACTGCCTACATACAGTATCTGTGTATTATACTGCCCTTAGGACGCAAAGGCACACACACACAAGGAGCAGCACAATGTTCATTGAACTGAGGCAAAAAAATTGTTGCTTAAATTGCTTAATTTCTTTATATTCTATTTAATTATGACATTTCTGTAGGTTTTTATAAAGTACAATATCATAGATGATTGTGTGATTTTACCCTGAAAACCATTACAAATGTTGTTTTGGGGGAGGCTAATACGGATTAATGGTGCTTTCCTTCATTTCACTAAGAAAAATTATTTGAGAGACAACGTATTTGTAAAGTATTTTGAGTCACGAGCCAAATTGAACTTGTATCCCAAGGCAAAACTGTACATGCATGGCAAATATTCGTGCTTCCAGTGCATGTCAGATGCATTGACATTAGCATTTTGTCGGAGCCTTTTTTTCCCCTAATAATTTAGTTGGACTTTGCACAAAATGTAATGAGTACAGAATTGACACATTAAGCCACTCGATCCCATTTGATGCTATGAAATAATGACAAAATATAAGTAACAGACTATAAAGACTCAGACTGTGTTAGCTGCATTGAAGTTCATGTTTACAGTCATGCTTTTCTCCCAATAATTGAGTAGGATTTTGTGCAAAACTTGCATTAGGATAAAGTTCTCTCAGAGCCTTTCCTCACAATATTTGTGCAGGAATTTGCACACAAAAAAATTAATTTCTTCAATACTGACATATTAGATAACATGATTCCATCTTAAACTTTACATTAATGGCAAAATACATTATTAAATGACAAAAAAATCAGTTTGACAGTTCACGAATTTAGTATAGTCCTTGAGGGACTTTGAAATATATAATGATGGGACAAAGACGTCGAGTGTGCGTGCGAAGGCCTCCAGATTAGGCGTATGTAAAAAAATAAACAGAGTGCTCGAAAGAGAGGAGACCGAAAATAATTGTGCGCTGTGAGTCACGACCAGGAATGACACAGATACAGACACACAGACAGAGAGACACACGCACACACGCGCGCACACACACACACAGTTTGTCCTCCCCATTGAAACGCCAAGGATAAGGATAAGGGCCACTGTTTTTTTTCTTGTCATCAAGGCCTCCAAGACAGTGAAGTGCCGCAAAAACACAAACAAACAGCCCCACCTTTTTAAATTCAAATCAATGATTGCTAGGAAAAGCCACATTTTTATGTTGCAATTTGGACAAGAGCTGACAAACATGAGGGTGAGAGTATGCACGTCTTCTTCCTCCTTCCTATCTGCGCCCCTCACGTCATCCTCACTCTATCATAATTTTTAAAAATTGGTCTTAAAAATATAAAAATATCTATAATGGTGCAATATTATCAATCACAAAGGACAGTGGCCATCAGCTACTAGAAAGCGTGATTGTTGTGTTTGTCTCATCTGTTTCCCCAGTCAAATTTACAATATATTAAAATGCTAATTATCGGCCGATAATTAGCATTTTATGCTGATCGGCTGATAGGCTTTGTCAAAATTCGCCGATCCGATCAATGACGTCATTGATCGGCTCCGCAAAAGACATTGACTCCGTATATTTGAATCCAAAAGCTATTTTATTTTTAGCCTTGTCGGGTGTCTCTTGACATAGTTCTGTAAATATCTGATGGCCAAAAAAGTTATTAAAAAAAAAAAACATGTCGGAGGTGTGGGACAGACAACACGTCTGAGACAGACAACACGTAATGCCCGGATCAGACGAAAAGACAAATTTGCGGTTTCATGATTGCACTATGTCAGACTAGACTGCAATAAAATCTTGTATTCCGATACCACCGCATCGCGTTTTTTTACAATCATTGGGCTTTATCTTGTCAACTCAGATGCGACCGGATACACTCGTTACCGTGGCGACGACAACAAGAGTGGATCGCGCCCACTGTATTATAAGGACTAAATGGGGAAAAACGTGTGTAGGTGGTCACTGGTGCTCAGGACAGGAGAGGACGTTCGTTTAAGGCATGCTTGAGGTATATTCCCGTACTTTTAATACGATACGGCTCGCAAGCAGGCAAGAAAAACGTTATGTTGCTAGGCTACAAGCTAGTGCTAGCGCTACAAGCTAGTGCTAGCGCTAACGGTTGTACATAAACATGCCGCCGTTCTGTCGAATCATGCTCTAATGTTTCGGTGTGGGTGAAGTAATTGAATTACAATAAAGTAATTTAATTACATTATTTCTGTTATGTTGTAATGTTGGTTTGACCTGACTGATTAGAATACATGACCTGACTCGAAGAGTGATTTCCAACCTTTATGGAGCGAAGGCGCATATTTTACAATTGAAAAATCTCACGGCACACCAACAAACAAAAATGTCACAAAAAGCAGATACATTAATTACTGTATGTACTTCCTGCCATCTAATAGAAGACCATTCATTTGTTCTGTCTGTCACTATGCCTCACTGGCATAAAAAGAGGAACAAAGATACATTATTGATTGTAAATAGAATTTTTGGAGCAATTAAGTACACAAGTATACACAGTAAATGAACAGGTCATTTAAATATACACATTGCTCCATCTTGTGATCGGATCGATGATCGGTTATCGTTTTTTTTAAACTCACTGATCGGTGATTGGCCCCAAAAATCCTGATCGTGCAAAGCCTAATATTATTCTTATTAGCTAAACCACTATATCGTATTTTGATGAGTATAACATTTTAAACTAACATATATTGATATATTGATATTGATCTGCGGGATTTTGTATAGGATGAACAGGATTTCTACAAATAGCATTGGGGAATTCTTTTTTTTCTCTCAAATACCTAAATGTGCAAGGTTTTCCCATAGGATGCTGAATTTCTACAACAGAATTCTGCAAGAAAACTTAAAAAGTGACGAAGAGACATATTAGTTGGAGTTTAACAATTACATTTTTAATTACGGTAAACCGGAAGTAACGCAAGCGTCGCTTCCGGCTTATTCCTTTCTCCTAAATTAATTACATCTTTATTTGACTAATATACGCTACACTCTTAAGACTGTTGAAATGTGACTTAAAACGTGGCGTGTAATGCTAATAAAGACAACAGTTTGAACCTATTTCAAACTATAAAATATAAAATGTGTTTAGAGATCAACGAGCAACCCAACGCCGATCGTGATTGACTTTAGAGGTTCTACTGCATTTGCATTTCTATTGAAAGTGAGTTTAAACAGGTGGTGGAGGTACGTGCACCCCCCACGCCTCACAAGTGGGATGAAAACCGGTCTAACAGCTCTACCTCCAAAACTAGTTTCACCCTTGACGCCTTGTTGACATGTGTTGTAAAGTGATTTCCGTTCAAATAAAACTAAAAGCCTATGCAGAGACTACAGCACACAGTCTACACTTTTCTCCCAAAAGTATTGGTATGCTGAGGCCATTTTTTTTTTTTTTTAATTACTCTGAGTATGACATCTTGTGTGGAGTTTCCACCTTCTTCCTGTGCTTGTGTCGCTTTCTCCATGTGATTCGTGGAAGGCTCTAAATTATCCAAAGGTGTGCATGTGAGTGAATGAGTGTCCATCTATATGTGCCCTGCGATTCCAGTCCAAAGTGCACCCCGCTTCTCAGCTGGGATAAACTCCAGCCCACGCGTGACCCTAGAGAAGGTCAGCTATAGAAACTGGACGGCTGGATGGGCTGATCTGAGATCAAGACGAACAAATTAACACTAATCTGTGCAGCCCACTAAAGTGAATGCAGCTCTGCTTACCTTTTGTTTTTTGACATGATCGCAGAGGGACATCGTAGTCGTGGCTTTGGATCTTTGCCGAGTCTAGCTGGCAAGTCATGGGCAGAGAAACTTGGTTTGGGGGCAATTATAATGTAAAGTAGCTCCACTGTTACCTAACTGTCAGCCAGAATGGCAAAACTGCTTACTTTAATTTTTCAGAAATAGGCAGATACTGTAACTAAAGGCTTCCTTGTTTGGTTAATTTCATATTTCATGGGTGGGTATGCTCTCCAGAGACCGAACTATTAGTACACGAGTAATTAAAAAGTCAAATGTCCGTACTGTACAAACACTTGAACAGAACAAGGGTCAACGTGATGAGAAGTGTCCTTTTCAATGTAATTTAGGACAATCAACCCAAATTCCTGTTTGAGTTATGCTTGTTAACGTTATCATTATTGTTTTACATAAATGAATGTAGATCCAATATGCTGTGCCTCTTGGGGAAAAGATGTGCGTTTGAGATTTTTTTCGAAAGCTGATTCTGCATCATTTGTACGTGCGCACGGTCTTAGGATGTTCTAAATTTGTTCGCAGACTGTCCACTATTTGTGATCTTAGTAAAAGTTCGCAGTGTTGGTAAATCACGTGCAACACAGCAACCAATAAATCAAGCCCTAAGGGGTTTTATTGTTGTTGTTTTACAAATTATCAACGGGAGCAGTGCACTTTTTTTTTTGTAATGTTTTTTTTTTAGATTTTTATCATGAATTGGACTTTAGGAAGGGAGATTTTCTTTTTTATATATACTGTATATTCTGGTATTGGCTCTTGTTTATGAAGTGTAGGTGAGTCTATAACATTTTAACTAACTTACGAATTATATTTGAATTCTTTTTCTCTTGACTATATCAAATGTACAAAAACATGCTTTTGTGAACAAATGAGATGACCACATATTTGGAATCACAGCATAGTTGGAGTTGTAGATGCAAAAAACTAACAAATAATTCAACTTTAGGCAGTTTTATTCATTTGACGCGTCAATAAAGCAGTAAATTGACTCCAAGTTTACACCAAGTACAGTGTACCCTCGATATATGGCCATTTTTAAGAGTGTTTTCTACGTTTATAGAGTATACTTAATTACAGTAATGCCCTCACATGTGGGAAAATAGAGCCACAGTCATGCATGCACTTTTCAGCCATCCATTGAACGTCGCGAGAACAGTAAAACGAATAGGGACAATGAGCGCACTCAAGCAGCAGCTGCTGTCAGCCACAGCTCACACCCAGACACTCACATGCCACCCCACCAGCTCTTGAAAGACCATCTACACAGACACGGAAATATGCACAGTAATTTTTATATATATATATGATTGGAGTTTTGTGTGTGTGTGTGTGTGTGTGTGCAATGAAACCGATATGAACTTTCTCCTTTCACGCAGTGTGTCTGCAAAATTTCAATATCAGAGCTGTCACAATAGAGGCAGAATTTAGCAGCTTGTGGCTTTTACACTTCAATACGGAAGCATATTGCTGCCACAGCAGAAAAAAAAGTTCATTGTCACGTTATAACTTGATAAATTTCACGTTATAATATGATAAGTTATCGCGTTCAAACGTGATAAGTTTGACGTCAGTATTTGGCTGAACAAAACGAAGCAATGTATTCCGGTTCAGGTCATTGGCGGTGCCCTATGAAAGCAAGGCAAGGCAAATTTATTCAGAAAGCGCATTTCATACACAAGGTCACTCAATGTGCTTTACATGATTAAAATAATTTCAAAACAAAGAGCAAAATACATTTAAAAAAAAACAAAGTACAGTACAGAAAAATAAAAGACAGCTTACTAAAATTACTCAAAGAATGAACACAAAATTGAAATCAATCGTAAGCATGAGGGGGGGGAAAACAAAAAAAGAAAAGAAAAAGAATAGTGTTTAACCCGGACTTCAAAACATGCACACTTGGGGCTGACGGCACTTCTGCTGGCAACTTATTCCATTTGCGTGCAGCATAATAGCTAAAGGCTGCTTCACCATGTTTGCTTTGGACTCTGTGCTCCACTAGTTGACCTGAGTCTGTCGATCTCAGAGCGCTACTGGGTTTATATTCCATTAGCATTTCTTTCATGTATTCAGGACCTAAACCGTTTAGTGATTTATAAACCAGTAGCAGAACTTTAAAAATCTATTCTAAAGCTGAGCGGGAGCCAGTGTAGAGAGTTTAGAATTGGAGCAATATGTTCTGACCTCTTTGTTCTGGTCAGAACCCGAGATGCAGCATTCTGAATGAGCTGCAGCTGTTTAATGCTCATGCTCATGGACGCCCCTGCTCATTTCAACAAGACAATGCCAAACCACATTCTGCACGTGTTACAGCAACGTGGCTTCGTAGTAAAAGAGTGCGAGTACCAGACTGGCCAGTCCAGACCTGTCTCCCAATGAAAATGTGTGGCGCATTATGAAGTGTAAAATACGACAACGGAGACCCCGGACTGTTGAACAGCTGAAGCTGTACATCGAGCAAGAATGGGAAAGAATTCCACCTACAAAGCTTCAACAATTAGTGTCCTCAGTTCCCAAACGTTTATTGAATGTTGCTAAAAGAAAAGCTGATGTAACACAGTGGTAAACATGACTGTGTCCCAGCTTTTTTTGGAACATGTTGCAGCCATTCTAAGTTAATGATTATTTGCTAAAAACAATAAAGTTGATCAGTTTGAGCATATCGAATATCTTGTCTTTGTAGTGTATTCAATTAAATATAGGTTGAACATGATTTGCAAATCATGGTATTCTGTTTTTAATTGTTTAACACGACGTCCCAACTTCATTGGAATTGGGGTTCTATTACACTGTATCTGATTATTTGTAAAAAGCAGTGCAAACAACATGCGTCCAGGCTGGTCCACTGACCTCATAGGTTGACACTGTTAATACATGCGAAATTGTCACCTACTGTGGCTTAGATCCTGCGCGCACGCGTACGCGTGCACACACACACACACACACACACACACACACGAGCACGCACGCACAAACACAAACAGCACAGAATAAAAGACAATACTGTCGAAGCAAGCTATTCCTTACTAAAATAAAGAAAAACAACTTGAGACCTATTCTTGCTGTCAATAAATGTGATTATTATTTTTTGGGGATGAAACAAATGTGTACAACAAATGCTACCAATAAAAATGATGTTAAATGTCTAAAATAAGTGGATTCATTTCAAACGTGTACTGTCACAATAGTACACACAAATACCTCACAATCACGCATATAGTTGCTGTCCAACATAAAACGTACAGAATCTCCAAATAATAATTATGTTTCACAATGCAAAACCTTTTTAGTCATATCTTTGTCAGTGAATCATATCCTATCCTGCCAAACAAAAATCCACACGTTTAAAATTTGTCATGCTGCAAAATGCAATATGCTTCAAAACTTATGTACATTTTCCACCAATTATCTGCATTTCTGTGCCTAATTTGTGTAAATCCAAAAAGAATAAATCTAGATATGATCAAATTAATATTGTAGAGACACATGAAACATGATATTTTGGCAATTAAAAGACAGGCTACGACTCACACAAGTAACAAAATATGCAAATCCTCTTTGTTTTCTCATGTTTGTAGTTACTGTCTATCCTCGAAGAGATTATTTAGTAGGATGTTATACACAATAAAATGAATAAAGGAGAAATGTAATTAATAGAAAGACAAGTTTAAAATAAAACTTTTGAGCTTTCATTGAATGTTATAATTATATAAGCCCTACCAGTATTATTTATTTTTTTATATATTTTAATAAATACATTCTAGTATTGTTTTATATTATGTCTGTGGTTAAAATATGTCCCAATTCTGCCACAGTATGTTAGCACCAGTGTTTTGTGACGGGACTTGTCAAGCTTTGGGGGGCGGTGGGGTGTGACTCTGCATGTGGAGCTCACACAGACAAGAAAACATTTTGTACTGTTTTCTACTACATTTTAGAGCAAATGAATGTGGGGCTGTAATACACACACACACAAACGCACGCATGCACGCACACGCACACGCACACACACACACACACACTTCCTTTGGCTTGTCACGATTAATGCATAGTGCACCTTCTCAAAAGCCTATTTGAGCAAATTTGTTCAAAAATCGAGAGAGTGTTATAGAAAACTTTAAATAAACGATTTCCTTTTCCTATTCAAGAATGTTAAGAAAATAACACGCACTATTCTACTAACATCGTTAGACTATACACTTAATTTACTTTTTTACTTTTTTTTTTGGGGTATCATTTGGTGCCAAATTACTTTAATCATGAATAATATTTTTGATTGGTTATATGGCAAATGCAATCAAGTACCAAATATTCCATCAATGATGCTCACGTTGCTCCAAATTAGTGCAGTTACAAACACAATATGGTGTCAAACCTTTTGTACAATTTCCTACTACATTCTCATAAGTTGCTTTTATCAGGAGCAAGATTTGTATTTGGCCGTACAGCTCACTTACGTTAGTAAGTAAGAAACTATTCAATGATGCTCATGTTGCTGGAAATTAGTCCAAATACTAAAATAATGCGGTGGCAATCTTCTTGTATGATTTCCTACTAAATTCTTAGGAGAACATGTTGCTTTTATTATGAGTCAAATTTCGACTGGCCATATAGTGCACACAAGCAAGGCACAACATTTTTAATGATGATCATGTTGCTGGAAATTAGCCCAGCTATTAAGACAAAACGTTTTGTACAATTTCCTACTAAATTCTGGTGAAAAAACAGTGTTTCTTGTTAAAACATTGAGACTGTAAATTTAAAAAAAAAGCACATTTTGTCACAACGCAGACAAGAATAATAATAAATACTATTATCATTACGATATTTTGGTCATCCCGAGAGTGGCTACCTCACACACAAGCTATTCAAAATCATTTTGATGACATGTGACAAAATTACTGACAATTACCATATTTATGGAGTTTCTTGCAACCTTATCCACTAACATGGAAGATTTTTTTTTGGGCAACAGCAAATCATGCCATGATTAGTTACATGGTTACTTATTGTGCTATGAGCATAGAACACCCTAACACGGACGAAGCAGTTAGTAACGTTAGCAGCATAGTTTGTCGGCCATTTTTGTGGAGTATCTTGCATCCCAATCCACCATTAAGGGTGATATTTTGGCAACGACAAGATGAACTGTAAATTAGTTCAGTTATGCTTTAACCTTACGCTTAGAAATTTGCGCAAAATACAGCACTTTTGTGACAACGTGTTGCATTACTTAGCGCACCATGTCGACCATATTTGTGGAGCATTTTAGTACCTCATCTATGATATTTTGGCATAGCAAAATGGGTTGGAAATTAGTTGAACATTTTTTTTTTTTTTATCCTAGCCATACCCTACTGGAATTTGGTAGAAGAATGTTGCCTTTTGGAGGCAATATTAGCAGCGCACCATGTCGGCCATATTTGCACTGCCTTGCAACCTGACCCGTTAACATGGATGATATTTTGGCCATAATAAGATGGGCTATAATTAGTTATATTACCAGAAAAATGCACTTGTTTTAACCTAATCGAAGCGTCTTAGAGGTTCTCTCGAAATACAGCACTTTGTGACAATGTCGGCCATATTTGTGGAGCGTTTTACCTTGGCAATGACAAAAATGCGTTACTTTATATATACCCTGAGCATATGCCTAGTCCTCACAAAATATAGTGTTTTTGTTACAACAGGAAGAGTTGGCATGTCAGCATGTCGGCCATATTTGTGGAGTTTCTTGCAACCTGATCCGGTCTGTGTGAGGGTCTGGCCGTGAGTTGTGGCCTACAGCAGCGCCTTGCGAGTGTTCTCATTTTGTATTGGTGTGTTTGACTGTCACGGTCAATAAATGGCTGAAAGTACATCCAGACATTGGCTGTCCTTGCCTCCATCACAGTACCTCAATTGCTCCATTTTTCTTTCACGTCACACGAGCAGTGGCGTTATATGAAGTTTGCTTGTAACTCAAATTTTGTCTTGCAACACAAAGCAAAAGAGCAAGCAATACTTTACCCACCTGTACTTCTATGACTAAATGGGTTGGTTCTTTTCATTTTGGCAGAAAAGTTGTACCAAAATTGCATATTTCCTTCACTTGTAAAAGATATTTTAAGCATGTTTTTCATGCAATCCATTCCATAAATTGAACAGTTGTACACTTATACTGAGGTGGCTATATATTTATATGCTTCTCAGTCATAACGACTCGCTGAGGGAACCCCTAACTGTGTAACCCGTGACAAAAATGAGTTAGACACCCCCGCTCTAACGCCAACTCATTCAAATTATATATGTGTGTATTTGAGTATGTCATTTTCTGAATACATCCAGATTGAAAGTGTCATCAAAAGACAGCTCGCTCACTAAAATAGTATCATTTTAACTTGGCATTGTTGTTGACGTGTTTTTTTTTTTTTTACCATTACTATTTTTTTATTTTATTTTTTTATATATATAAACGTGTGTCGAGCACACGCACACACACACACACACACACACACACACACACAGACGTTTTGCTTTGCGGCGTCCATTTTGTTGGCAGCTGACTGTCAACATGATCTCAGACGTGTTTACTTATACATCTGAATCTAACTATGCTAGTGCATAAATTGAAGTTTATCTTAAATGTACAGATTATAGGTGGAAACCAACTCGCAATGACGACAACTGATCGTCCAAGTTGAGCGCACACGCAGCCTCGAACCTTCCCGGGACTCGCGCAATTACCTCTCTCAGGGAGGAGGAGGGCGTCTCTCCCAAACAACGGCTCATGGGTCACCTGCACCTGCACGACTGTACTGGCCTCCTGGTCCTGGTCTTCTGGTTTGCATTTCGTCCTCACCTTGCAAGACACAACAGACACGCACGCTGAGAACTTTTTGCAAGTGCGCCTGCATGTACGTGTGCGTTTTGCACCCCGGTTTTCCTATGACGTCATCCAGCTAGAAGCGCTCGATGGGGTAAAACAAACAAACAAACAGCTTCTAGATTGTTGTTTTACGCAAATCCATCCTTTTTTCCCCACGTGTCACGTGCCTATTTTTCAATAACAATGTATTTGAAATGGTGACGCACGTGCTGTTTTCATCATGGGGGACTGTTTTGATCTTTTTTTAGTACCATCCTGTTCAAAACGTAACTACATGACACCACCATCATAATGTCAAATTCTCACTAAACCTTCTGCATCTTTTTCACGTTTTTTTTTTTTAAGTATGCCCTCAGCGTAAGTCATAATCATATCTATTCTCAGTTTTAAAAAAATGTGCATTTTTATCATGTGGAGTATGGTTTAAGTTTTTTTTTTTTTTTTTTAAATACCGTCCTGTTAAAAATCTAGTATGCCCATATCCTAACTCATCATATCTCATTTTCATTAAACCTTCTGCATGTCTGTCACGTGTCTTTCTTTCCAATAATAAGGTATGGTCGTCAAAAACGTAATGCCCTGATGATAATATAACTAAACTTTAATCACTTTCAACATGCAAACTATGACTTACGCCTTTTTGGTGTCGTTCTGTTGGACACCTAATCAAACGCACTTCATGTTGTTGTTGTTGACGATGCGTTGACGGGACAGATGACGTCACCGAGCGACCAATAATGACATGGCTCTTTCTTTTTTTTGTTTATGTCTGTGCACGCCACGCGTGGTCGAGGGGGGAGTCGTGCGTTCGCGTCCACATTGTTGTTCAAAGGCCATTTGTGCCAATTATGCGCTTATTATTGTTCACATTAAATGTTGGACTTTTTTGTGTGTGTGTGTGTGTGTGTGTGTGTCAGGTGGCGGTCGTGGGGTGCACACGTGTACTTCTGTGTGTGGTGGTGGTGGTGGTCTGGGGGGGGGTGAAGGGGGGAGGGAGGTGAGTGATGCTTAGGTGCGTTCACTTCTATTCATAAAACACGATTGAAAGTGGGGTGGGTTATTATTACCTTCTTTCTTTTTTTAACCCTCTTGTGTTTGTTTCTATTCCACACCAAACATGTTGCACGTTTAGTCATTAAAAAAAGAACAGCAATTTAAAATATAAGATAAAAGACTAACACGAGTAAGGCAGGCTGCGATTGGCTGGCAACCAGTTCAGGGTGTACCCCGCCTCCTGCCCGATGACAGCTGGGTTAGGCTCCAGCACGCCCGCGACCCTAGTGAGGAGAAGCAGCTCAGAAAATGGATGGATGGAGTAAGGCAGGTAAATTTAATTTTTTTTTAAATATGTTGATTTTTAAACTTTACATAGGGGCAATTTTGCCACGCAACATAAGAGGGTCGAGGGAGGTTTTAACAAAGTTACTTCACAAGAAGGAAGGGGAGCTTGGTGTGTGTGTGTGTGTGTGTGTGTCTGTGTTTGGTTGACTCACAAAGTTAGTGTGTTTGTCACACTAAAAACTAAGAAAATAGAACATTTGTGCAGTGTAGCATGGAGGACTTGAAGTCAAGCGGATAAAAAAAAAAGTGTGTGTGAAGGGGAGTTTGGGAGGTGTATAATCCGTAAAGTATGCAACAAAGATGATGGAAAAGTGCACGGGTTCCACTGTGGTGCAAACAAGACGAGTAAACGAAGACGAAGGCAAGAAGCAATGGGGGGGGAAACGACACAAAAAAGACACACAAAAAAAAAAGCAAGGCGAGCGAGCGAGCGCTTAAGGGGAAATTCCACGAGTGGCTGAGAAGAAATCCAGCCATCCGATGTGTCGTCGATGCTGTCGGCGGCGAGTGCGCCCCCCTCGAATGCTTTTTGGGGTAAGGGCTTCCCAATGAATAGCTCAGAACAGCAAGCCCAGACCGCAAAAAGATTCGCGAAGGACATATCTTTGTTTTGGGGTTTTTCTGGGGTGCTCCTCCGTGACTTCTGCTGCCGTGAATCTCTCGGTGTCTCTCTCTCTCTCTCTCTCTACACTCTCTCTCTCTCTCACACACACACACACACACACATATATATATGGAGATATATATATATATGGAAATAGCAGGAATAAGGTAGGGGAATCTCCGCAATTTTAGAGCTGTCCGTGGTCCTTTCCCTCTCCTCCTCCTCCTCTCCACTGGACGCAGTTTGCATGCCACTATATGCATGCATCTTCCATCTTTCCTTCCTCCCCTCTGTACAGTGTTGGAGGAGCTGCTGCTGCTGCAGCCGCTCCGTGCGAGGAGGAAGCCAGGCTGTAGACTGCTGGCAATAAATAGAGAGCAGGGGAGGCGTGCGATTGGTGCGCGGGCGAGCTCGTCATCAGCCAATCAGAGCCTCGCAAGCACAGGAACCCCCCTTCAAAAAAAAAACCATTTAAAAAAAAAAATAAAAATGAAAGGAAAGGAAAAAAATAAAACACGAAATGACGGAGGGTAACCAATTTGTGATCAATAGCAATGATAGGGACCGGGCTATTTCCTGGAGCTTTTATTTTACACATGCAAATTAAATTAGGAGTTAGGCAGGAGTGGGGATAGCTAAACCAATCAAAACGCTGCAATGCAAAGTGTCCACGCCGCATCCAAACAATGCTCGTTTAGAGGGGAGGAGGGGGCAAGTTGATAAACTTACCTGCTTCCTTTCCCAAATAAACCCAGTTAACCCCCCCTTAAGTTTTCAAAGCTAGTTTTGGCATATTGGGCTTCATATTGGACATAGTTGGACCCCGGCTATTTTTATTTTTTTTTTTTTAATGATGATTCTGGTAATGGAAATGGTGGTGGTGGTCTTTTCGTTTGCAAGCCAGTCAGTCACGATTCTCCCCCCCCTGCCGTCTGGGCTGCACAGTGACTGCCTCTCTCCTGACGCAGCCAGCCAGCGCGCACGCTACCCACGTCACGACGGAGCCGGATGAGATTTGCAGCCGCCCTCCCCCAACCATATCTTTTCTCCTACCCTCACTCCCTTCCACTCAGCTTTCGCGCGCTTTGCCTAATGCAGAATGAAAAAAAGGCAGGGTGCGTGGAAGAAAAGTAGGCTGGGAGTAAGGTGTTGAGTCGCTACCCCCCCCCCCCCCCCCCACTTTTTTTTCTCTCTCTTGCCATTCACTTCGTGCGCCCATTCACACTGAACTCCGTCGGCGAAAATAGAAAAACTCGCAATAACCCCCCTCTTGCGCACCCTGCTGGTCACCTGCGAAAAAAAAAAATCACAGTGAGGAGAGCTCCGAGCTCAAGCTAGGGAGTTCGGCGAGGGTGGTCGCAAGATTGGAGACCCCCCACCCCACCCAGCCGCCAATTTGGCCTAACCACAAACGAAAAGACATTGAAATTGGAACATCACATCAGTTAGATAGTGGGTGCCTAATATTCTGCAAAGGAGAAAATCTCTCACGCAAACACGTTGGAAAAAGAAGCCCACTACCGCCACTTGGCGTGTGTTCAGCACCACTGACGGTGGACAGCTCCTAGGTCTCCCCATCTCTCTTTCTTGCTCTCCACGGCTCTTTTTCTTTCTCTGCACCCCACCTCCATGCATTTGAGTGCGCACCTCATCTTTTAAAAACAAGAAACCGGGGAACCCCCCCCCCCCCCCCACCCCCACATTCTGTCTCTCTCTCTCACACACACACACCCCAGCATAGAGACAAAACAGACAAAGGAGGTGGGGGGGGGGGGGGGGGTTCTTACGGCTTGGAGGGGGAGTGGGGGAGGGTGATTCCAAGCCTGCAGGAAGTGTGCGCGATTGCCATTCCCGTTGACACACGAGAGGGAGGGAAAATGTGGAGAGGGAGAGAATGCACGCCGTTCTCACTCACCGTGCTGCGTTCGCGTCCACTTCCTAAGAAAAAAACAAAACACATATTTAGTCAAGATGTTCATTTTTCTTTGGCTTTGAAGAAAATATCTGCAAGTTTTCCCTGCATGGGATCACCTTATTGACACCTCCCCCAACCCTCCCTCCCGGTCTCCCTCCTCTCTTTTTTTTTTTTTTTTACATCACTATTTGTGGAGCAAGCAAAACTATAGGCTATTTTTAGCAGGAGACAGGCATGTTACGCGCAGCCACATGCAAATGAGCCATCCACAAGTGTGCACTGGAGACGCCGTTGTTGCACCAATGCAGCGATGTTTTTGTTGTTGTTGTTGTTCTTTAGCCTCCAATGTCCACTCTCCACCAAGCAACTCCAAACATCCTCATGCCGATGATGATGATGATGATGACGACGACGACGATGAAGAATGCACATTCTACCTGGCACGACGCTCCTCCACAAGTGGAACTGTCCTCTATTTATTTTTCTACAAATACAAAACCGCTCCCGCATAGTTGAGAAAATAACAAAGCTGCTTTGCTGAGGAGACTGTAGAAGCAACCCCTCTGCAAAAAAGAAATAAATAAAAAGCAGTTTTTCGGTTTTTTTTGGGGGGGGGGGGGTGCTGAGGTGGGTTGAAGGGCTGCGTCAGTTACTAGGCATTGACGTCACGTTCAGATTCTCTCACTTTTTTTTCTCCGCCCCGTGGAGCCTACGTGGAAAGATGCTGCTTGCTGCTGCCCTCCTGCGTGTGTGGAGGGGAAGAAGAAAAAAAAAGACTCAAAAATATCACATGTGGATCATGTGATATATTGCTCTACTTAAAGCTTTAGGGGGAAAAAAATCACCTAATTGTCTCGTTGTGTAAACGTTCTGGGGCCTTTTTTAAGCCACAAAACAACATAAAGCAAGCATTACACGGGTGGAATTGTACTATTGAGATGCAATTAGGGGGTTTGAGGGATGGACTGAGGTATGTTGAGGTACTAGTGAGTGGGCAGAGTGACCCAAGGTGGTTCCGAGAAAAAGTGTGGAGAGGGAAAGGAAAGAGAAGATGAGGGGAGCAAAAGGGCTGCGCCCGTCGCATCGGTTGGTGCTATTTTTAGCCCTGCCTGTGGGCCAACTGTACACGAAGCGCGTGCGTGGACGCGCACGCGCACATCATGAAAAATACACGTCAGTCTTGCTTTCCTTTGATGCCGCCCTCCCCCACACCCTAGGGAAAACAAGAGCCAATGGGATACGTGTGCGAGACGTCACTGTGGACACACGCAGGACAGTTCGGGGGGGTGGGAGTGGGGAGGGAAAAAAACTCTTCAATCAAGCAGGGAACACACTTATCAATGGGACTTGCAGCCCCGAGGGCAAAGGGTGCAGTGGGGAGAGTTGGCCGCATGGTGTCGACAAACTCGACCGAGAGATTCCTCCACCAACTCGTCAGAAGAAGAAAAGAATTGGAAACTTTACCAAGCCGATGGACTTTTTGGTTTGTTGCTTTGCTCAGCGTTTGTATCGTGGAACAAATAGGTGACAATACAACTAAGAAAAATAAAAAAATTATATCAAATGTGTGAAATATGTAAAGAACAGCACCTTTAAAAAATAAAAACAAGAGTAAAAAACAGGAAATATGTTAAATTCAAGACAATTAATTTTAATTAATACAATATTTTTATTAATTAATTAGAATTAATTCAAGAGAAATAAAGTACATTAAATAATACATAAACAATTATCTAGACAAAAACCTTAACTATTTCATATATATAATTTAAATTTAAAGAAATAAAAGCAAATATTGAAAGAAATATTTTAACAACCGGGCCAAAAATTAAGGAAAAGAAAATAACTATTCAATAATTACTTAGAAATTAAATTTAGAAAATTGGGAACAAATTCTTGAAAAATAATATGTAACCACAATGTGCCCTCTAAAGTCGGTTGCACAGAATGCCCCTAGTGACATGTAAAATCAATCAAAAACAAATGTGGTTTCATTTATGGATGTAATAATGACATTTGAGCCCCGCCGGTCCACTAATTTACGTTACTAACCAATCACATGGAAGAATCAAGCGGGGTGGTGCAGCCCAGCCCACGCGGTACTTAATGTTCCACGGCAACCTGCAGCTGCTGCTGTTGACTTTCTCACTTTATTGCTGACTTTGTGCGACACATCTATTTAAAAAAAAAAAATAATTTTTCAAGACTGGGCTTGCATATTTTTCCAAAATAAACCACAAAGACACAATAAGGCTGTGGCAAAGTAAAAAATAAATAAATTATAAATGGTGGCATCACTGCTGAAGAAATGTATATGAGATTGTTTTTTGCTAACCTGCCTTGTGTGCTTCCTGTTGCCGAGCGGCACAGCGGAGGATACCCCGGCATGTGAACAACACTCCTACGCATCACTGCAGCCTCACGCGTCCTCTCTCTCCCTTCTCTCTTTCCTCTCTCTCTCTCTCATGGAGTGTCTGCAAAATCACGAAAAGACACCCCTTATCCTCCCCCAACCCTCTCCGCCGAGATGGATCGACACGTTCACCTAAATCCACTCGGCAACTACGTCAAGTTTGTCCTGAAATTGCCCGGATGGAAGATGGAGGAGGGAGGGGGGAGGAAGAGGGGGGAATGGACATTCTCCAAAGAAATAATAATTTAAATGAAAAAAAAAAATAGACATGGTTAAACTTTTTGTACTACAAATGGAAGCACTTACCCTTAAAACTGTGGGGGGAAGGATAAAGGGGAGGAGAAGAGGTGGTGCAGGAATCAGGTCACTCCGGTTCCGGTGCGTCCTCTCCGAGCACGCTCCCAGACGCAAATGTTTGCCGGCGTTGCCATTCGTGATCCAGGAAGATGGCTCCAAAATAAGGAGGGGGGGGGGGGGGGATTAAGGCGTGATGGAGGGGTGATGTTGAAGGTATAGACAGGAGGGTAGGATAGAGAGAGGAAGTGGTTGGGGGGCAGAGTTACAAATATGAGGCAGAGCGCCAAATAAGAGAACAGAAGGCGGGGTGGGGGTGGCGGGGGGATTTTTGGAGACGCACGATTCACCTCAGTGTGTGTGTGTGTGTGTGTTTCCATACAGAGATGGGACAAGTGAAGAAGCATGGAAACCCAAAATCCCGGGAGGAGAGGGGGGGTCACGGGCAAGTCTTACCCAGAAAAGAGGCTCCACGGCAGGGCTGGAAAGAAAGGATGGCAGTCTCTGTGTGGCGCTTCAAAATCTATGTGTGTGCGTGCGTGCGCTTCCAGACAGTGATGGGACACGATAAAACGAAGCATGCTTTCATGGAAACCCACCATGCAGGGAGGGATGGAGGAGGGTGGTGGTGGGGGGGGGTCACAGGCAAGTTGTACTCAGAAAAAAAGGCTCCACGGCTGGGCTGGAGAGGCACGATGTCAGCCACTGTGTAGAGCTCTCTCTGTCTCTCTCTCTCTCTCTCTCGCTCACTCTCTCTCTTTTGCGCTCTCGCTGTCACTCTCCGTGTGTCTCTCTCTCCAGCAGCTTGTTATTGACCTGCATTGACGTCATTGCGTCATTAGGTATCCCTTAGAAACACTGACTTTTAAAAATAGTATCAAATTAATTCAGCTCACAAGCAGAGAGAGAGAGAGAGAGAGAGAGAGAGAGAGAGAGAGAGAGAGAGAGAGAGAGAGAGACAGACAGACAGAGGTTGGGAGTGTTTAAGGTCGGGGTGTTTTGGGGTGATGTTTTATCATCCAAATAGCCCACCATCATCCTACAGACACACAGACACACACAAATGTGATTACGCATTGGGATGCAAACAGATGGTGCTAGAATTATCTTTGGGGTCAAAAATATCAGAATAGAAACTTGTCGATGATGTGTGTGTCTCTCTCGCCTCTGAACTGGTCTAAATATAATCTCCAGGGCTCCTACCAGACCAAGTTCAACAACCCGCTTCCCCCGTTTAAACTTTAGGACCAAGAAAAATGGGAAGACAGTGCAGACCCCTGACACTGAGGAACAATGAGATCAACAATGTCATTACACACAGGAGCGTTTTTTTTTTTTTTGTAGAATTGTTTCTAAAAAATAAAAAAATAAATAACATAGGCATAAAGATTAAAACAAAAGGGTATCAATTATGGGAGAAAGTGTGATAACCATAAACAGGGTACCGGTAACGACAAATGGTTTGGGTTGTGTATGTCCTTTGTCAAAAAATATTAAGTGTACCAAAAAGCTTGGACTGTGCCACCTTTTCACACCTATCGGTTCACGGTCCTAAGCGCAGTGGTAAGGTCTGCTGAATGGTAGGCAGAACAGTAAAGATGTCCTCTACTGTTGTTTACTGTGTCGACTTCCTGATCTTTGTGGAAGTCGCTGGCTGTCACCACACTATGACATCATGCTGTTTACGTATTGAACACAGCTATTGGCCATCCCACAAGAATCATCAGGAATTGCTATCCTGGAAGTAGGGGTTACAATAACAGATCACATTACCAGGATCTGTCCATAGTGGGTTATTTTTTCTTTTTTTTGTCCTGTTCGGCTGTTAGGTCAAGCAGAATGGAAAATCTGCATCCCTTTAATTCCGGAACAGTTTTACTGTGTCACAGTGGAGTTTTTAAGATTTCGCTGTGGTATTATAATTAAGGTTTATTGAGAATCAGACTTGATCAGTCGAACAGAACAAAGTTTCTAGAAGGGAGAGAGAAACAAAGACAAAAGACAAAGCACTAATTGTAAACCGGATGAGTGAAGTAAATCATTACATTATCTACAACAATGAAATGTTAAATATGAGTGTTGCATGGGGCTGTAGTCCTACACCCTGTGAGGGAAGGACAGGACAAGATAGAACAGGATAAGGACAGGAGAAGAACCATGCAGGACAAGGGTCGTGAACCCGGCTGTACAACTGAAGTGTGGTGGCATTAATTATGTGAATTATAAAAGTCTACAGGACAAGAGTATAAGTGAGGGGATACACAAGCGATTTGGATATTCATGAGTTATTTGACGCAATAAGTGCGTGACCCTACACCCAGTGAAAGAGTCCTAGGGGTGTGTGTGTCTGCGGATACATGCAAGTGAATTGACACCGTTTTACATGCACAAAGACTGACAGAAGTGTCCTGTAATTGCTGTGGCCGCACCGTGGCGGCTGAGGAGCCCACCCAATCAATCGAGGGGCGGGATCAGGCCCAGGGGTCCACCCGAGAGCAGCCCGGCGGACGGGACACGTCCCACACCGAGGGACCAAGGGCGGCCCGCCGGCCCCACCGAGGCGCCCGACAACCGGCAATTCCACCAAATCCAGGTGGGCAGGGCGGAGGAGCAGGGTGCACAGACCGGGAAACAGCACAGATGTGCTGAAACCCGATCCGACACCCACAACCTCCTGATCCCATACCAGTTCCCCAGGAACCCTTTGATATGTGTATGTCCCCAGATGTGTTTTAATATACAGTGTTTAAAATATATACAGTGAATGGTGTGAGTGTGTGCTAAGTGAGTGATTAAGAGGCATGGCTCCTGCAGGTCGGGGCCATTAGGCCGGACAACCACCGACGAAGAGGGCCATCCCACCCAGACCCGCGGCACCACACACACACACACCCCCGCCAGCACCCACTACCCGTCCCTGAGCGTGGGGAGGTGGACACCCCGCCCAGCTCCCCCACGGGAAGAGGAAGAGGCGACCGCAGCGGGACGCAGGGAACGGAGAGAACAGGAGGGAGCAGGCCGAGGAGCGACAGGGGGGCCCCACCGCCCCCACCAGCAGCCAGAGCGGTGGACCCAGGCAAGTGCCAGACGGCACCGCCCCAGCACCCACGAAACATGGGCAAGTCACCTTCACACCACCATTACTCCCCAGGAGGTTGCCCCAGTGGTTGCCCCCCACCCCCGAGATCAGGAAGGAGTAAAAAAAAGTCCCGCCCCCACAGATTCTGGAACAGCAAACACAGGGACAAGTTGAGAAGATCCCCACAGCATGCATGTGTCTGTTCACCATGCAAATCAATCTAAAATGTATGAAAAGAAAAAGAAAAAGAAAAAACAAAAAGAAATAAATAGAATAATAATAAAACAAAAACAGCAACCTCGGCAACAAAGAATATAGAATTCCATTGTTTACTTTCATACTTATGAAAATAGTCTTGCTATTGTCAAATGTCAAATGGCACCCTACTCAGGCAAAGGAATCAAGAGTCTAGATTTAACATGTTGAGGAAAAGTGACCAGCTATCTACATATATATGTGTAGTTGATTTTTTCGTTCTGCTGATATTTTTTTCTAAACGCAATATATTCTATGATGAGATTTAGCCACTGATTGATGTTAATAGCTTGTTTGTTTTTCCAGTTTGTTTTCTTCGCGGTAGATAACGCGACAAGTAATGATTGTGAATATTTATTAGGGAGGTCAATTATGCCTAAATCGCCAAGTATGCATAATCTTGGAGAAAGTGTAATCCTGCAGTTTAAAATATACAAGAGTTTTTGTACAACCGAAGACCAAAAGCATTGAATTGGTGTACATTCCCATATAGCATGAAAATAGGTGTCTGGGGTATTTTTGGTGCATTGCGCGCATATATTAGATGGAGAGAACCCATTACGCGTAGTGTACTGAGTAAAGTGTGTTCTATGGAGCACTTTATATTGTATAAACTGTCGATTTGTGTTTTTTGTCATTCTACGCTCAGCAGACATGGAGAGGTCTTCTTCCCATTTGGTGATTGGTAAGCCTCCATATTGTTGAAGTCTGTCGAAACAGTGTTATGTTGCGTTCACACCAGACGCGAACTGAACTATGTGCGCGATGTGATTACATATAGTCACGCAAATACATGAATGGGCACAAATTTGTACCGGGCGACGCGAAAGACGCGTTAAACGCGACACCAATGGGAGAGTTTGACAAATTCGCGTGGCGCTGCGTCGAGAATTTATACAATGTCCAGTTGTTGAGCAGAACAATGGAGAATAAAATGATCATCGCTGTTTGTGGGTACACGGAACTTTTTGATAACTCCTGCTACCAATACCGTGACCTTACGAAAAAGAGCAGGGCCGGAGAATGGTTAGCGAGGAAGTTGGTGTATCTGGTAAGTATATTTATGCAACCTGTTAACAGCTGTCGGTTGTAGTTTACTGTGAGCCAAGCGAGCCCAGCATTATATAGACACTCACTCTGTCTCTCGCTCTCACACGCACACACACACACATTTTCTCTCTATTAGGAAATGGTGTTGCATCTACCAGGAGAAGCCCGTCCTCTCCTCCTGTACGTGTCGCACAAATGAAGCGAATTCATGTTCGGTTTGTACACAAATCCTGTGGTCAGACAAATCTCTTCGCGGGTTATAACACTGCCGCATAGATGCAATTTGTTACCACGTCCGTCTAAGGCATTTCGTAGTATGTGTTAGCATTAGCATTAAGCTAGCGGAGTTAAAGGTTGAGATACGTGGTTGTTTTAAATATGCATGTAATTCTCTTTGTCAAAGCAAATAATCGGTCCGATGACCGCTCATATCTTCAAAAACTCGTAAATCAAGTCATTTGTATCTCACGGCACCACTATAATACGCATAACATACTAAAAACTGACAAAACATTAGGAACACTGGCCACTGACATCCAATGCAAGTGTTGAATCAAAAAACCTCTGCAGCTCCAAGGATAACAATGTTGGTGTGTAATTGAATCTGTTTGTTTTATATTTTTGGTGAGTCTTCTCACTGCCAATGTGTGTGTTTGTATTTTTCCACATTCCCACGTGTGAAGGAAAGAGTGACAGAGAGAGACAAAAAAAACAACAACGCTCACACACAGCGTCAGGACAGAATTAGCTGTTATGATTCACCTACTTGAATTGAGGTGCACTGTAGCTCCAGTGTCATGTGCGGTTTCATTTCTCACGTTTAGGTACTTCTCAGGCTTTAGGGGTCATACAAACACATGAGAATACGTTGGGTGAATGCTTGTTTGAGAGAAAGAGGTGGAAAAAAATGCTAACGTCACGCTTACCCGCTTAAGTGGGTGTCCATCCTGTGTGGATACAACCAATCATCTCAAGAAGTATCCAGGTAGTCATGTGGAAAAAATGGCATTCACAAGTCAAAGCAACAGCTAGTGCTATAACATGCTGACTGTATTTTTCAGAAATCTGAAGACGCAGATCTCTGCCAAGGTCAAACAACCTACTAACATGTATCCATTTGAGTGGAGTATCACAACCATGGCCCTCGATGCAAGTGGACTGTAATGGAGTAAAAGTCAAAGTAAACTCCTCATATTTACATGTCAAAGCAATAACTCGCGGCCGTCTGGTTTTCGCACTTAATGGAGGTAACAATGTCTAAAGGAGGAAAGAGGCAGGGATTACAATGAAGAAAAATATCCTATTACTTGGTACTTTTTAGTGGGAAATAATCCCCCCACCCCCCAATAAAAATAAAAATAAATCACAGTGCGTGTGTGCTCAGCTTCTGACAAGAATGAGGCAGCAGATGACAGTTGAGCCAAACAGAAAAGACAGCAAACTACCGTAAGTCCTGCTGCACGAATAAATGAACCCAACTCAATACCACATCATAAGATAGCAGGTTGAAACTGGTTACAAATTTAACTTAATATGAATTTTCATAAAAATGTATGTCTGAATGATGTAAATTACAAAGTTTCTTTGAATCCTACCCGAGGACCAGTTAACCACCCAGGCTGGTGCTAGAGGACCCGTTGTCCTATGTATGCACTTTTGAGGACCAGTTGTCCTACAATCAAAAGAACCCACCAATAAAATGAGGACAAGATGGAGGAGAGCCCCCACCAGAAAATGAGGTAGAGAGGTGTGGGGTGGGAGAGGGCTACATACGACAGAATCACGTCACTGGAGGAAGTCATGCTGCAACTCAGGCGTTGCTGCCAAGGCTGACGACACACGCCGAGATGCTGGGTGTGACTAAGGCACTTGGAAAAATACACGCACACAAATACACACACACCCTTTTAATTTGTTTTAATGTCACTTCCCATCTGCTGGTAGCTTCCCACTCATGGCGGATGGGTCGCATCTTTCCTGTAAAGAGCGGCTGTTGTCATCCCATGTTGACTATTTGGGGCCAAGCGAGGCATTCAAGGGGACCTTACATCAGTTGGAATTTTGGGTGTCACTTTATAAATGGGGTACCCCATATGGCAGAACGACTGTTTGTCAAATGTGAGTGCACCTTTGTAGCAGTACTGCTTTGTTACTCGGTGAGGTGAATATTACATTTTGTGAACTCAAGATCCTACATTGGAGAGATGAAATCACAGTAAAAGAACAGTGTGAAACTTGGACTTCCAAACAGTGAACCCAGACTACTTTAATTAAATGTCATTTAATAAAATAAAAATGTATTTTTAATTTTTACGTTACATTTGTTTTAATTTACCAAAAAAAAGAAATTATTTGCACTTTTTATTATTCAATTCCAAAATACATTTTATTTAAAATTAGGACTGGGAAACTGATGATTTTGATCATTTGTACCATTTTGTAAAGTGGTTACAGTAATCAGCAGTAGAAGTTGAGAAAACAAGCTTTTACTGAAAAGAAACATGTCAAGCAGAACAGTGACTTTGACGCTAATATTTTTTGCTTTGGTGACAAACTATAAAACAACAAAATCAAGACTGAGAAAGGGCTTTTGACGGCAAAATAATTTATTTACAGATATACAACAAAGAAACATGCCTATTTTACATGGCGTTCGGCATTCACTCCATCAACTACGTAATCTTTTCTCACGATCACAGCACACAGTTTTTACTACCTATCCCGACACATACTCTGTTTATACCATACAAATACATACTGTGTGTCAGGTGCCTAAACTTGTCAGACATCTAACGTGTTGGCATTTTTCTTCCTCATAATTGACGTGACAAGCCCAAATTCACCACCAAATCTTTATCTTCAACTCAAAAGCTGTGCTTATGTCGTGAGTGAGTGCTTATGTGAGTGCGAATGCTTGTCTGTGTCTATATGTGCCCTGAGACTGACTGGCGACCAATTCAGGGTGTAGTCCACCAGCCCCCCGCGAGCCTGAAAAAGGATAAGCGGTATTGAGAATGGATGGTTTGAATCATATGTAATTAGAGGGGACAACGTGATTATAGGCGGCACGGTGGACGACTGGTTAGAGCGTCAGCCTCACAGTTCTGAGGACCCGGGTTCAATCCCCGGCCCCGCCTGTGTGGAGTTTGCATGTTCTCCCCGTGCCTGCGTGGGTTTTCTCCGGGCACGCCGGTTTCCTCCCACATCCCAAAAACATGCATGGTAGATTAATTGACAACTCTAAATTGTCCATAGGTGTGAATGTGAGTGCGAATGGTTGTTTGTTTGTATGTGCCCTGTGATTGGCTGGCAACCAGTTCAGGGTGTACCCCGCCTCCTGCCCGAAGATAGCTGGGATAGGCTCCAGCACGCCCGCGACCCTAGTGAGGAGAAGCGGCTCAGAAAATGGGTGGATGGATGGATGGAACGTGATTGTAACATAATCATAATAATCCATTTCTAAACAATTTATACACCTTTTCACCCTTTTGTCAAGTGGTTCCGTATTAATTAAATATAACTTCAAGTGACTGAAAATAACATACATTTTTTGTTTTACTTTAGGTTTTTTTATAAAGTAATTTGTGAGTGATATTAATTGGACATGAATAATAACCCTTTTAAAAATGTATTGACCCGTTTATCTCATATTGGCTCTCATTAGTGTACAGTTGTTAATTGCCTAATGTTCTGACCTATGATTAGTGATCAAGATGCCATCTCTTCTTTTTAGATAAATGTTTATTCAGGTATAGTTCAGATAATGTACATGTTACATAGCCTTTTGTTGCTTAATTTTAAACGCACCCTGGTGATTATTTTCAATGAGCAATATTAACGACATAAAACACTGACTTAAAAAAATTGCATACAGTACATAAGATTTATTTTTTAAGGAACCCAACTCCCTCCTTCCTTCCCTCTCTCCCTGCTATTTATTTTTGCATCTCTCCTGCCTAAATGATGTCAATGGAAGAGCTGAGTTATAGTGAGCTTATTTTTAGAGAGACACACACACACACACCCGTACGCACCGACACAAAATCCTTGGCATCACATGCTTGGATGGGAGCTCTGCTGCACACAAAGCATCTCCAGAGGATGCCATTGTCACAAATGCAACACCGCCCTTCCCCTCGCACCCACTTCATCCTAATGTGTGTGTTTGCTTTAATGTGTGATTATTAAGAGGCAGAGTAGAAAAGGAAGAAATGGGAGGACGAGCCTCATTGAGACGGAAAGGAAGGAGGGCGGCCTTCTTCATTCACTCACTCGTTCATTCATCACTTCACTCATTCACGCCATTTTACGAGCAGAGTGTGAATGAACGCAGCAGTGTTCCACTGGTGTGTGTGTGTGTGTGTGTGTGTGTGTATATGTGTTAAGGAAGGGAAGGAGTCTCAGTGGTCATATGAAGAGTAGAGTACACAGTGTTCCCTGCCTGCTAGGAGTTTGGGGATATGTGTGGAAAAAAGAAAAGAAGAAGGAAAAGAAAGAAGGAAAGAAGCCGTACTAGAGCGCGACTGTGCGAAATGTGAACCCGCTTTTTTTCTTTGCCGTACTGCTTTGCCCCTTAGTGAGTCAAATGGGATTATTGTTGAATAATAAATTGTATGAGTACAAGATTAGAAGTGCAAAAATTAATCGACAGCTAATCAATGATCAAATTAATCGACAACTATTTTAATAATTGATTAATCGTTCAGAGCAGTGGTTCTAAATTGTTGCCAGCCTGGGACCCGCATTTTACCATTGTTGCAAAAGTCGCAACCCCTTTTCATAGATGTGAAGAATAAAGATTTGTTTTGTTTGTTTTGTTAAAAATAACTTCTGAAAACACATGTTCAGTCAATTATATTTTGAAATGCGGTTTCAAATGAGTTTGCTGTTCTGCCAAAGGCATATTGCTTGCAATGTTATCTGCCAGCCAAAGGGTCAGCTGCACTTTATTTGTTTACAGAGTAAACTAGTGGCGAGAGAGCAAGAAAGTGACATTTCTTGTCACTTTTTTATTATGTTCCGTGTGGGGACTTGTTACACCTCAGTACTGTACCGAAAAAAAATCTAAATAGGATTACATATATTTTTTTTTTTTTACTCGCTGTCCGCGACCAACCAAAAATGGGTCCACGATGCACCAGTTGAGGATCACTGGTTTAGAGACCTTGTTTAAACAAAATTGTACACATCCTCAGAATTTCAGCCTCTCAAGAGTAAATCTCCTCAGATTTCTGCAGTCCTCTCTGAAAACAGACTGATTATCTTTGTGTTTATAATAAAAATAAGACATTTGCAAACATTTGCTTTTTCTTTGGAAAACAATGAGCAACATTTTTTGCCAGTTTTCTGACGTTACGGACGAAACCAGTAACTTACTCATAATCAATTTATGTTTTTGCATTTTCTGCACTGTCAATTTGAAATAATGTCCTGTGATGGAATAAGGGGATCGAAATTTAAAAATGTGTTTTTCTGTCCAATTCATCAAAAAAATAAACATCAGATTAATCGATTATGACAACAATAATAATCAATAGCTGCAGCCCTACCCAAGATCCTACATTGGCAGGTAGCTTGGACTTGCCAAATAGTTAGCCACACTGATTTATCCATTTATCCATCTTCTTTACCGCTTATCCTCACTAGGGTCGCTGCCACACTAATTTAATCCATCCATCCATCCATTCTCTACCGCTTATCCGGGTCGGGTCGCGGGGGCAGTAGCTTCAGCAGGGACGCCCAGACTACCCTCTCCCCAGCCACTTCATCCAGCTCTTCCGGGGGGATCCCGAGGCGTTCCCAGGCCAGTCGAAGGATGTAGTCTCTCCAGCGCGTCCTGGGTCGTCCCCGGGGTCTCCTCCCGGTGGGACATGCCCGGAACACCTCACCAGGGAGGCGTCCGGGAGGCATCCGAATCAGATGCCCCAGCCACCTCATCTGGCTCCTCTCAATGCGGAGGAGTAGCGGCTCTACTCTGAGATCCTCCCGGATGACCGAGCTTCTCACCCTATCTTTAAGGGAGAGCCCGGACACCCTGCGGAGGAAACTCATTTCGGCCGCTTGTATCCGGGATCTTGTTCTTTCGGTCACGACCCACAGCTCATGACCATAGGTGAGGGTAGGAACGAAGATCGACCGGTAAATTGAGAGCTTCGCCTTTCGGCTTAGCTCTTTCTTTACCACAACGGACCGATACAAAGTCCGCATCACTGCAGACGCTGCACCGATCCGCCTGTCGATCTCCCGTTCCATTCTTCCCTCACTCGTGAACAAGACCCCAAGATACTTGAATTCCTCCACTTGGGGCAGGATCTCATCCCCGACCTGGAGATTGCATGCCACCCTTTCCCGACTGAGGACCATGGTCTCAGATTTGGAGGTGCTGATTCTCATCCCAGCCGCTTCACACTCGGCTGCGAACTGCTCCAATGAGAGTTGGAGGTCACGGCTTGATGAAGCCAACAGAACCACATCATCTGCAAAAAGCAGAGATGCAATACTGAGGCCACCAAACCGGACCCCCTCTACGCCTCGGCTGCGCCTAGAAATTCTGTCCATAAACGTTATGAACAGAATCGGCGACAAAGGGCAGCCTTGGCGGAGTCCAACCCTCACCGGGAACGAGTCCGACTTACTGCCGGATATGCGGACCAAACTCTGACTCCGGTCGTACAGGGACCGAACAGCCCGTATCACGGGGTTCGGTACCCCATACTCCCGAAGCACTCTCCACAGGACTCCCCGAGGGACACGGTCGAACGCCTTCTCCAAGTCCACAAAACACATGTAGACTGGTTGGGCGAACTCCCATGCACCCTCGAGGACCCTGCCGAGGGTGTTCCACGGCCAGGACGAAAACCACACTGCTCCTCCTGAATCTGAGATTCACTAATTTAATCTAATTTTTTAAAAAAATGTAAGTTAATTGATTGTCCATCCATCCATTTTCTTCACCGCTTATCCTCACTAGGGTCACGGGCGTACTGGAGCCTATCCCAGCTATCTTCGGGCGAGAGGCGGGGTACACCCTGAACTGGTCGCCAGCCAATCGCAGAGCATATCTAAACAAACAACCATTCATACCCACATTCACACCTACGGGCAATTTAGAGTCTTCAATCAACCTACCACGCATGTTTTGGGGATGTGGGAGGAAACCGGAGTGCCCGGAGAAAACCCACCCAGGCACGGAGAGAACATGCAAACTCCACACAGGCGGGACCGGGGATTGAACCCCGGTCCTCAGAACTGTGAGGCAGATGTGCTAACCAGTCTTTCACCGTTCCCCCTCGTTAATTGAAAGTAATTTGCCAAATAAGAAACGTACTTATTATTTTCATTTAAAAATAAAATATTTTATTTTATTGAGAAACTGTCTATAATTTTTTTTAAATAATTTATAAACGATATACCCTTTCATGACGTTGTTCATGAGAACATGCAAACTCCACAGAGGCGGGGCCGGGGATTGAACCCCGGTCCTCAGAACTGTCAGGCAGACGCTCTAACCAGTAGTTCACCGTGCCGCCTTAACTTAGTTATAATTGTAATTTCATAATTTAAATTCAATTAATTAAAATTTTAAATGTGATTTTAAATTCAACTTTAAATTCAATTCCATTGTATTTAAGATCAGATATTGTAATACAATTTATATGGATTTTTATTTCCATTTGATTTGAAGTGGAAACGGTTTTGCGAGGAGTTTTAGGAGATCTGTGCATTAAAAAAATCTGTGCATTAAAAAAAGGAAAGAAAAGAAGGAAAGACAACCCACTCCTCCTTTGTCTTTCTCCCTCGCTCCTAACATTCACATGCTCCATTATATAACACACCTCGGGTGGGATGGGTGGGATGCATGTTTAAAGTCTCCTTCAATCAAATAAGCGCAGGATTTGCTGCACAAGCGTACTCAATGGAGCCCTAACTAAGCTGCTTTTTTTTTTTTTTTTTTTTTTTTTTTAAAGCCCGCGTTCTATTTCCGAGAGACAGCCGGGATAAAAATAGACCTTCCTACTCCTCCTTTGCCCACCACCACCACCTTGTCAAGATCGTTCTTCCACTCTGATTTAGTCGTCATCAATGCAACAGTGGAGGTGGCTATCAGGACCAAAAAATAAAAGCCACAAAATGCCATGTGGATGTCATTTAGGATTTTTTATTATTTTTTTTTTTTTACTACAGCCAAGCAAGATTATCAATTGATGAAGTTTTCTTTATGTGAGCTCTAATTTTGATAATTTATATTGGATTTGTGTGAAGTGATTTCAATTGAATTAACTTTTTTTTATTTTTATTTATTTTATTATTATTTTTATTTATTTTTTTAAGTCTAGTAGTCTGCCTTTCACCCCAAGTCAGCAGGGATAGGCTCCAGCTTCCTGTCTCCCTGAACTGGTAAAGTTGTATAGAAAAGGGATGGGTAAATAAATAGATACATTTTGTATTTATAAAAATAACCAATTAAATAAAATATTTAAAAAAAAGAAGAAAGAAATTATGAGCAAGACAATCGGTAGATTCCATGTGCGTACTGCATTAACTAGAAAAATGACAGCATTGGAAAAAAATGTTTTATTTATGAGCAAGATAATGAATAGATTTTATGTGCACCCTGCATTAACTAGAAAAAATATGTAATTTTTAATTTCATTTTAAATCAATAAACCTTATGCGTGCTTTGAATTAACTTCAAAATTGTAATTTTTTTTACATTTTATTCTAAGCAAGACAATGGATAGATTCAACGGCGCTCTGCTTTAACTAGAAATATGACGTCACGGTTTTGGTTTGCGTTGCATACGTGGCCGTCTTGTCTAACAACGCATGTGTTTGAGATGATTACTTTTCATAGCGACAGTCCATGTGTGGATGTAGGTTTATATGCACGCACACGCGCGCACACACACACACACACACACTATATACACACGTGCAGCAGTAAGCGCTCCTCCGCACTCCCACTGAAGTTGACATGTTAACACTCACTGGCTGCTATATTTAGCGCAGCCTCGCCGCACTGTTACTATTCCCAGCATTGCGCATGAGGGGGCGGACGGCTTTTCATGCATATCCATACATACAGGAATACATACTTGGGTTTATAATGATTGGGTATACTAATAATACTAACTCTAACATTAATACTATGAAGAACAGGACACGGAGAAAGAACAAGATTCAAATTAAGAAGAGGAAAGAAGAAGAGGATGAATGTGAGAAAGAAGAGGAAGAAAAGGAGAAAGATGGAATAAGATTAAGAGGAGAAAGAAAATGGAGGAAGAGCAAAGAGAAGTGGAGCAAGAGTAAAAAGAAAAAGAGGTAAATTAAGAATAAGATTGACGAGACTAAAAAAAGTAAGCAGAAGAAACAAGAGGAACAAAAGAAAGATGAAGAGGAAAGAACAAAAGATGAAGAAAAGGAGAAAGAAGAGGAATATGAAGAAAAGGCGGAAGAACATGAACTACAATAACAAGAGGAGGAAGAAGAATAACTTTACACATTACACACGAGGACAATATTGTTGGTACCCCTCCGTTTTTGGGAAAAAGCTACAATCACTACAACTGACAAAAGTAAAAGGTTATTCTAAAATGTACTGAAAATTCAATCCACCGATCCAGGAACTGCTCATCCAGTAGCGCACGAACCTCACGTGAATAACGTGTTGGAGCGCCATCTTGTTGGATAATGACTTGCTTCAGGTATTTCCTTTCACCAAACTGTCACCTGTAGCTAACATGCAGCATTCGTGCATTCCCGGATGAGCAGTTTCGGGATCGGTGGACGGGTTGTCGTGGTCCCGCGGAATGGGTTCCCCGTTCGCATGATCTCACACCATTTGATTTTTTTTTCTTGTAGGGCTACATCATCAAGTCGAAAGTCTATGGAACATGTCATCTCCCAACACGAAGAACGCATCAGAAACGCATGTGCTTAAGTGACTCCTGAAATGTTGGTCAGGCATAGCTACGAAAAAGATGGTTCACACGTCGAGGTGTATCACTGACTTATGGCCCTACATTCCAAATCAAAGAAGGTACCACAAATATTCTCAGTTAATGTAGGTTTTACCCTGGGAATTTCATCCACTTTACATTTCAATTAAATTTTCAATAAACAATACAAAAACGAGTGCCTTTTGTATGTTTGAGCTTCTTTCACAGATGTCAACAGTATTTATGTCAGAACAAATTACTCATTTAAATTCAGGCAAAATTATTTGTACCCTGAACCAATCATCATCGCTGAAATAACGAAGCTGATTAGACTGGAATTTGCTGACATGCATATTTTGATAATACGCATTTCAACCATTTCATTACAATGTTCTTGTGACAATTGTGGTTTTTTTTTTTTTCTTTCTTTCTTAAACAGTTTCGCCCCTGCCATGTGTTAAAAGAAAAGAACACTTTACCTAATGTGAGACAAATAGCAGGCCCACTTATGTTCTGGGGCTGCGTTGCTTAATCCAGCACAGTTGCACATTTGAAATATCAAAACTATCAATCTATATACAAATCCATGCTGGAATGAAATGTGCATCCCAGTGTCAGAAAGCTTGGTCGGAGCTGCAGGTCATGGGTCTTCCAACAGGATAAGGACATAAACACACACATCATATAAAAACAAGAATGGCTGAGAACAAAACATAGGACCACTCTGAAGTGTCCTGATGTTTATACTATTGGACATCTGTGAAATGTACAGTCTGGAGAAGAAACCCTTCAAATTTTAGGTTTAAGCACTTAGCTGATGAACAGTTGGCCAAAATACCTGTCGAGACATGCCAAAAGTCTCACTGAGTTACAGAAATTGTTTCATTGCAGTGATTCCCTCGACAGCTTGTGCAATAAAATATTAAGCCGAGGGTATCATCATTTTCATTCGGGGTTTCAGTATTTTTTTTTTTCATCTATTATTACTTTTGTCAAGTGAGAGTTATTTTAGTTTTTCTTCTATTAATTGAGGTCCACGTGTTACACTGAGGCACTTAACAGTAACTCAAAGGGGTAATTCAAATGTGTGTGTGTGTGTGTGTGTGTGTGTGCGCGCAAAGCAAACTACAACCACACTCATACAGCTATTATTACATGAATACTAGGATTGGAATGTCAATCAAAACTGATAGTGCGGGTGTACCTAATGAAGTAGCCACCCAGCATATGTGGGGATCTACTTTAATGCTAAAAGTAACCTTTAAAAACAAGGACTGTTGAGGATTTTATTTCAGAACCAGTGACAGTTCCCATTAGGACAGAGTAGTTCAGAACCGAGGAGAGCTCCTGAGAAACTCTCAGTAGCCTTTGCTTGACCTTCAAAAAACGTTAGAAATTACGTACTAATTAAATTTAGAGGAAAATATTAAATCAAACTGAAGCATAATTATGTCCCTACTCTCGTTGATGCCAAAATAAAAAAAAAGTGCATTGCTGACGCAGTTGATTCTTTTTATAGCCATTTTACAGGTCTCTAATGCACGTGCTCCAACGCCAACTTCTAGAGAGGAATTTCAGTAGTGGCAGAATTTGGAAAGAGCGCAAATTCGGTTCTAGCACATTCACCTCTTTGCGTCTTTGTCTCAAGAATCAGGTGTTAAACTCTCGTTTCAAGAAAAGAAATATATATTTTTTTATTTTATATTTCAAGTAGGCGGCACGGTGAATGACTGGTTAGCACATCTGTCTCACAGTTCTGAGGACCGGGGATCAAATCCCGGGCTCGCCTGTGTGGCGTTTGCATGTTCTCCCCCGTGCCCGTGTGGGTTTTCTCCGGGTACTCCAGTTTCCTCCCACATCCCAAAAACATGCGTGGTATGTTGATTGAAGAGTCTAAATTGCCCGTAGGTGTGAATGTGAGTGCAAATGGTTGTTTGTTTCTGTGTGCCCTGCGATTGGCTGGCAACCAGTTCAGGGTGTACCCCGCCTCTCGCCCGAAGATAGCTGGGATATGCTCCAGCACGCCCGCTACCCTAGTGAGGATAAGCGGTACGGAAAATGGATGGATGGATATTTTAAGCAAGACAATAGATTTTACACCCATTCTGCATTTACTAGAAATATTACATTTTAATTTTATTATAAGCAATTAATTTCAATTTATTGCATTTATTTCATTTTTAATTTATTATAATGGATTTTATGCACACATCGCATTAACTAAAAAATATGACATTTTACTTTGTTCCACTCTAATTTTGGGAAAATTGACTGAGGTAGGCCTACCTGAGTTTTATTTAAGTGGTTGCCATGGTAACACTATATGACTCTTGGTGAGAAGAAGTGATGTTACCTGTCCATTGTAGATATTTCCTAATGACATGGTTCCATTTGAGCGGACGACCTCGTGCGTTTGGCCGTGAGTTATATGAAGGATCTGATGGGAAAAGACAAACAGAACACAGCTTTATTATTATTTTTTTTTTATGACAGCATATTTCTGAGCCCCCAAAATGGGGGAACTCTGCCTAAATTAGACATACATGGCAATAGAAAAGCATGTAAAAAGACAAGATCCAAAGCATACCACATCGCGTGTTGGGGGAAGTAGTATGGTTGTTAGTGTCCAAATACCTTCAAGTCGTAAAAACTGACGTACTCTCTAAGTGGGACGAGAAAACAACTATGGGAAAGGAGAGGAACAGTTTGTGATCCAAAGCATACATCATCACGTGTCAAACATGGTAGAGACAGTTATGAGCATGGGTGTTATGTGCCCAGATACTTTCGATCCCCTCTCTACCCCCGCTTACTCCTGTACCACTGCATTGTTTTCAGTTCTGCAGTCTTTGTGTGTGCTTTTGGGAAATACCTGGTCACGATCAATCCACCAGAGAGAGAGAGAGAGAGAGAGAGAGAGAGAGAGAGAGAGAGCGAGAGAGAGAGAGAGCGAGAGAGTTATTTTCCCATGGTCGCTTACCACCTCCTGCTGGCCAAAGGAGAGAACTTCGAGGCGGACCTTGAACAAACCAAGTATGATGGTCCTTCTGAGCTGCTTACCAAGACAAACTGCTAAATAACGGACGTGTGTAATTCTCACTGGCCACTTCGTTAGAAACATAATCCAATGAGATCCATTGCGAGGCTCGAGATTGTTATCTTTCAATTTTAGCGAGTTAATGGAACAATTTGTTTATCATTGTGGTTGTAGCTTGCATTGCATCAACCTGAGCTTTTTTTTTTTTTTTTTTTTTTTTTGCTTATGTCAGTATCAAAAGTAATTGCTGTATGCTTCGAATAAGAACCACCTGATGTTTTTTTTTTCCAAGCTATAACCCAACAATCATGACATGTTTATTTTTTCCAGTGGCAAGGCAGCAATTGCAGAATTTGAGTAAAATGTGCGATATTTTGCTGCATGCTTTGAATAAGGGAAGACAATATCGCCATCTGGTGTATTTCAAGATATAATCCATCAATCATGATAAAAACTTATTTTGAGTGGAACGACACCTTTGCAGAAAGAAAGTAAAAAGGTATGACCTTAAGGTTGTGGAGGAGCACCTAATGATGCAGACAGTGATTTTATTTTCATTTAGAAAACATTATTAATACCTCTGTGCAGAGTTTTCTGTGCATGCAAGACAAAGAAAGAATGAAGCTTTAAACGTTCAACAGGGCTAAAAATAGAACTGGTTGTTGCGCTGGCAGGAGAGAAAACCCTGGTCTGGATCGCCCCCTACAGGGGAGAGACTGTCACAACAATTTTTTTTTTTTTACAATATATTTTGCTCCTTTGGTCTTAGACGCAATCCAAAGACAGACAAAAAAACACATGCACATGGTTGTAGAAATTTTTTTTCCACGCGCCAATGTATCAGCAGCCACTCACAATTAATTCTTAACACAATTGAGGTTATTTTCAGAATTGGAATGGTTATGTCATTAAGAACGTACAATTGCTGCACAACTCCGCTTCTAATGCATCATCATTCATCATGCACAGGGATTGACTGGAACTAAATATTATTGTAATCTGATCGCTCACAGCACGGTATCGACACGTCAGCATTTGATATCAATACTGACAAAAAACGTCAATCTACGGTAGCCTATACAGACTCGTTTCTGGTTATTTCAATAACTTACTGTATTTCAGTTACATAGATAAAACAATGCATCGTAGAATTGTAGTTTCTTAAATTGGCAAATTCACAAACACTGACAAAGCTGTACAGTCTTGTTGAAAATCAATGAAAACATTTTTGATGCGATATATTTAATGTCCACCAGATGGCGATGCATCTCCCCCAACCCCCAGCTGAAATACTAGTGAGAGCGTTGCTGAAATAACATAGTTTAATTTGAATGCCATTAAAAATAAACTTCATTGCTCGCCTGATCTTTCATGTTTTCGTTATAGAATGGTTCTGCCTGGATAATCAAACCAATGAGTACAACTGTGAAATGTTCTCGCATTTACTAAATCAAACTACAGCTGCATTTCAAAATAAGAGAAAGCAAATAAGTGAAAATTATACGTTCAAATCATGTGCTTAATTAACTTCATAAAATTGAAGAAAAAAGTTTGTTTTTCCCCTTTTCTGTTAAGCATCTTGACAAGTCAAACAAATTTGCATATTTTAATTTAAATCTTAATTGAACAGTTTTAGGGGTGATATTTGTTCAAAACCTATTGTTTTGTCTCAGTGACGTTTCACGTATATGCACTTCTAATACGTGCTCCCAGTGGGAAGGACTGACCGTTCCATTTGAATTTTTTTTTTTTTGGGGGGGGGGCATTATTTGAAAATGTTCTCTTCCTTTATCGGTCATTTTCTGAACTTTTCCCATCTTTAAGCAGGTGCCAGGCTCAGTCTCTCTCTCTCTCTCCATCCTTCTGTCTGTGCAGAATTATTTTATTAACACATTTTAACAGTGACCTGATTCTACAAAGGAGATGGGAAGTTAACAGTGGCCGAGACAAGTTTACCATCGCAACAACAGTCGGCGGCAGGTCATTACCCTAAGGTGGCAAAAAGAAAAACCAGAAGAAAAAGCAAGTTATTGGTGTGTGTGTTTGTGTAAGTGTATTATGCTCCATGAAGACATGACAGCCATTGTTCATACTTCCATTCAAGTTTATGATAAAAATCTGACAACATCATCGATTCATACAAAGTTGTAATAGTCTGCCAATTCAAACTGAAGCTCTACCAATAACAATTTATATATAAAAAAAAAACAAAAAAAACCAAGATTAAATACAAAGGTTAAAACAAATGCATTCCAACATTATGCTGCAAACTAAAAAGAGGACCTTTTTTTTAATACTTTTTTCTTTTGAAAAACACCCAACAGGACCAAAACTATTTGTGTGTCACAACTCGGCAGTATTTTTGTTCCACACGGATACACGTCATTGAAAAAACAACAAGGGAGAGGAGCTACGGGCCTTGGCTTCTTGACGGGTTCAAATTGGTCTGAATAGAAAAGTCCATTCGGAAGAAGAGATCACCTGTGTGTGTGTGTGTGTGTGTGTGTGTGTGTTTGGGGAGGGGCGTATGAAAAATATGGAGACCAATTGGAGACAAAAAATAAAACAAGGAAGTGGGACAGTAGTGGTGGTACATAGTCCGTTTTGGATGCGGGTAAAGATCCCGACATGATGCAGTTCAGTGAGTGACAAGCGACCCCCACCAACCGCTCCCAACACCCCTCATGACCCGCCTCAGTAGATCCGCCCTCGGCTTCTGTTGCCTCTGGTGCCGAAGCCCCGTCCCCGTCCGCCCCTGAAGCCGCCGCGCTGCTCTGGAGGTGACATTGGTGGTGGAGACCACAACGTTAACAATGGCCCATACAATTCCCACAAAATCAATCCAATTTAAAAGGTTTGAATCATTTAGAGTGTGACTGTACATACGAACTGATATCAAAACATGCTTTACACAGTTTTAGCTTTATTTATTACAAGCGTTTTTTTATATATGATTTGCCCCATTTAACAAATAAGCTACATATTTCAGATCTATTTGATATCAGACAAAGTCCTGGAAACACATGGTTTTATCCTTCACCATTTTTATTGTGAAATGATGAACAAGGGACGATCTTTTTTTATTGAAAAAAAGCAACCCAAGGATGATTTTGTTATTACTTTTGTAATTCTTTATAACTGATGAGACCCAAGAATTAAAACAAATTGGGGGAAACAGAAGCCATGGATTTTTTGTGTGTGTGCGTTTTGTTTATTTCTAATTTAAAAAAAAAAACAAATCAAGTTTAAAAGAAAAAAATATATCTATCAGAGTATTTCCTTTTTTTAATATATCAGGAAATCCCATGGGTGCTTTTAATTTTAATTCAATAAAATTCAAAAAATATTAATTTACCCTTTACCTAATTTAGATTTTTAAAGTTTTTTGCATCCATTTAAAGCTTCCATGGGAAATAAAAACAATCAATTTGCAAATAACATTCTTTTCAGTTATTTACTAACTGTAACAATATTAAAGGATAAAGTAACTACAGTGTAACCTCAATAAAACAGAACCCGATATGACATATCTGATAAAACGGACCGTCGGGACTAAACAATGTGTCCAAAAACACATTCCATTTGTCACTTAAAATGGCGTTAAATTCTGTTCCAGACTTGCCCGCTGTTGTTTACCGGGACTGTGGCGCAATGCAGGCAGAGACTGGGACGGACGTATATCCGGGTCACAGAAATACAATATTACTAGATCCAGTTCCAAAAGACGTGCATCCCGTGCCACGTTGAATGTGGGCAGTGACAGCCCTGTGATGATGGTTCGATCATCTATTGTGCATAGAGCAAGAGAGAGCGGCATGGCTCTGAGGAATACAAAACAAGTCTATGGAGTCTGGAACATGCTATTTTTGGTACAGTAACAGTTTTATTTGTCAAGCCATTCCCCTTTGGCAACATATTTGGAACTAGGTAGCACGCCAATTCCTCGCACCTCATGAAAGCAACTCACCTATGGTGAGTACTGTACGTCAACAGTGTCACCATGACCAAGCACACCGGCTTGGTAAGTTTGGATAAAATGTGAAACTTTTCAGACATTTTCAATCTTTTTAAAAAAAATATGTATTTGCAATTACAGCACTGGATGTTTTAGGCCACAAAAAAAAAAAATTGGCATTTTGTTGTACTTTGGGTGCATATGGCCTCAAAAAAAAGCTTCAATGTAGTTGACAACCGGCTATATCGGATGACACCCCCACCCACCTATCTGTCCGTTCTATTGAGGTTCCACTGTATATTAAACGCCATGTTGTGTAGCTGGGGCGGGCCTTGGACCAATTAAGTGAAGTTTTTGTGTGCCATAATTTACCACACTACTATGAAAATATTATTTGTTGTTAATTATATACTAATCTAGAGCCAACCTGATTGCTCATCAGGACCCAAATTTAGTAAAATCATGTACAGGAGGGGCGTAACGATTCATTTATTACATCAATGTCCATCCATCCATTCATTTTCACCCGCTTAGCCGGGGGTCAGGTCGCAGTGACAGTGGCTTAAGCAGAGAAGCCTGGACTTCCCTCTCTCCAGCCACTTTGTTCAGCTCTACCGGGGAGGATCCCAAGGCGTTCCCAGGCCAGCCAGGAGACGTAATCTGTCTAGCATGTCCTGGGTCATCCCCGGGGCCTCCTCCCGGTGGGACGTGCCCGGAACACCTGACCAAGGAGGTGTCCAGGGGGCATCCTAACCAGATGCCCGGGTCACCTCATCTAGCTCCTCTTAATGCAGAGGAGCAGTGGCTTGACTCCAAGCCCAACCTGGATGACCGAGCTTCTCACCCTATCTCTAAGGGAGAGACTGGACATCCTGTGGAAGAATCTAATTTCGGCCGCCTGTATCCGTGATCTTGTTCTTTCATTACAACCCACAGCTCCTGACCGTAGGTGAGAATAGGAACGTAGATTGACCCACAAATAGAGAGTTTTGCCTTAAACCGCACTACACCGATGTATCGATTTATATTCCCCGATCCAAAGACATCGGTCTGCGCTCAGCAAGTTGGCCTTCGGGAGGAAATATATTGATTTAAAAGGTAACCAATTGATCAATAGTATTGATACTAAGAAATAATGTATTTGATTTTCACATGGCAGACGATATGGATGCGTGCGTGTGTGACACGCCTTGGTGCACGTTGAAGCCTTTCAAGTGAGCTTAGCTTTGCTTGCTAGCCGCTAACATAAAGATCAACAGAGTTTGTGATCAACACATCGCTAAGCAGAGGTCAAGTTTGAGTATAAAGTGTTGTGAATAATGTGTGAAAATGTGTCAAGTAGAAGTGCTGAGAGCATTGCTGAATGTGCGACTAAGTGCGGTCGTCAAAGAAATACTTGCTTTTGAAAGAACGTTAGCAGAGTACGAGGGGGAACTTTGTCGGACAAAAGAGGAGAATGAGCAAAAGTCAACTACTGGACCCTGCTTTCAAGCCTCACGTTTGTTTACTACCTGTATTATTAACAGTATTCCAAAAAGCTTTTCGTCATGGAAAACTCACAGTGTTTTGTTTCCAGCAATTAGTATTTGACTGTTTAGAAATGGGATTCTCAAACTTTTTGGGTCCCGCCAAAATGGAGACATTTTTCCAAGGACGCCCTCTTACTTCTAACACTAATTTAACATCTCTTTTGGAAGAAAAAAAATGTCAGAACCAGTGAAATCATAGCTGAAATAATAAACAAATAATTTACTGTTTCCTCATTTATTTCATTGCCAAGCAATAGAAGTAGATCAGGAAAATCTTCATATTCAATGACCATAATTAATTTTACCGTATTCCCTTACAAGAAACAACAGGAATCTAAGAAATTTCACCTGCACTGTACAGTATCCAGGTATTTATTTCACACTCACACTTTGAATTTTTGGCTAAAAAGTTACTGAAGAGTTCAAGCCATTGAATGTTTTTTCATTGTATAGTTCTAAATGAACAAATATCGCCCTTGAATTGAAACGGCAAACAAGAATCATGATGCGAATCATTAAAACGAATCGTTACACCCTTAATGTACAGCTATAACATCGACATATACCATACAAAAACTAATAAAGAGCACTTCAATACATTATTAGTAATAGGTTGATGTGTGCCATGATTGGACTGTGCTTGTGTTCTCACCGTAGTTAAAGTTCCCGAGAGATGCACTGTATTTGCCACTGGGTGGGTTGTAGATCTGGCGCGCGTCACGTCGAGGCTGCGGGGCCACCTGCTTCTTCAGGCTGGCGCCCGAGTTAGCATCCTCGGCAGACGGACGCTTAAGACTGCGGGGTAAATAGAGAGTGATGATCAGCTATGTAAGGATATTTTGCCAGCAGCTGTGTCTCGAAGTGTCAAACGTACACCACGGCTGCCGCCTCGGCCTTCTGGACGGGCTTCCAGGACAGAGTGACAGCGCTCTTGAATGACGGAGGGTTATGGAATAGATCCTGCGACACAAAATTATATGAAGAAATAAATTTACTTCAAATCATTATTAAATTGTATAAAAACTTGTTTTAGCATTATACGCCCTTAGGCACGGCCATTCATTCATGGTTCGCTAATTACCAATTCACCCATTGGCGTTTTTCTCTGTTGAACCTCAACTTTTTCCAAGAAAACTCACTCACTCAGTTTTTGCGTGCTTTCTGTAACACCCTGAGATGCTACAACATGGCACAAGAGCCCTAGCTAACGGGAAGGTAGTACTTGCTGTCACGGAGGAGCTAAGTTTAGCCTGGTTTGTTTTATGTGTATATATAGTGGGTACAGAACGTATTCAGACCCCCTTAACATTTTCAGTTATATTGCAGCCATTTGCTAAAATCATTTAAGTTCATTTTTTTCCTCATTAATGTACACATAGCACCCAATATTGACAGAAAAAAACAATTGTTGAAATTTTTGCAGATTTATTCAAAAAGAAAAACTGAAATATCACACAGCTATAAGTATTCAGACCCTTTGCTCAGTATTTAGTAAGAAGAAAAAGAATCACCTTTTATTGTGATGAACATGCATGCATGCACACGAAATTTGTTCTCTGCATTTAACCCATCACAGTGAACACATACACATGTTAGTGGAACACACTGGAGCAGGGGGCATCTGAAGCGCCCGGGGAGCATTTCGGGGTATCGGTGTCTTGCTCAAGAACACCACAGCCGTGAGTCCGGGGGATGTTGGCGGATGGTCCAGTCGGGTAACCAAGGTCCCCCACGGTGGCAGGCGATGATCTTAACCCTTGGGCCACGGCTGCCCCAGTAGAAGCACCATTTTGAGCTAATACAGCCATGAATCTTTTTGGGAATGATGCTTTTCACACCTGGATTTGGGGATCATCTGCCATTCCTCCTTGGAGATCCTCTCCAGTTTTGTCAGGTTGGATGGTGAACGTTGGTGGACAGCCATTTTAAGGTCTCTCCAGAGATGCTCAATTGGGTTTAAGTCTGGGGTCTGGCTGGGCCATTCAAGAACAGTCACGGAGTTGTTCTGAAGCCACTCCTTTGTTATTTTAGCTGTGTGCTTAGGGTCATTGTCTTATTGGAAGGTGAACTTTCGGCCCAGTCTGAGGTCCTGAGCATTCTGGATGTTTTCGTCCAGGATATCCCTGTACTTGGTCGCATTCATCTTTCCTTTGATTGCAAACAGTCATCCTTTCGCTGCAGCTGAAAAACAACCCCACAGCATGATGCTGCCACCAACATGCTTCACTGTTGGGACTGTATTGGACAGGTGATGAGCACTGCCTGGTTTTCTCCACACATACCGCTTAGAATTAAGGCCAAAAAGTTCTCTTTGTCTCATCAGACCAGATAATCTTATTTCTCACCATCTTGGAGCCCTTCAGGTGTTTTTTAGCAAACTCCATGCGTCTTGCACTGAGGAGAGGCTTCCGTCGGGCCACTTTCCCATAAAGCCCCGACTGGTGGAGGCCTGTAGTGATTGACGACTTTCTAGAACTTTCTCCCATCTGCATCTCTGGAGCTCAGCCACAATGATCATTGGATTTTTCTTTACCTCTCTTCATCCCCGATTGCTCAGTTTGGCCGGACAGCCAACTCCAGGAAGGGTTTTGGTCGTCCCAAACGTCATGGAGGCTACTGTGCTCTTAGAAACCCTAAGTGCAGCAGAATTTTTTTTGTAGCCTTGGCCAGATCTGTGCCTTGCCAGAATTCTGTCTCTGAGCTCTTCAGGCAGTTCCTTTGACCTCATGATTCTCATTTGCTCTGACATGCACTGTGAGCTGTAAGGTCTTAAATAGACAGGTGTGTGGCTTTCCTAATCAAGTCCAATCCGTATAATCAAACACAGCTGGACTCCAATGAAGGTCAAGAACCATCTCAAGGATGATCAGAAGAAATGGACACCACCAGAGTTAAATACATGTGTTACAGCAAAGCGTCTGAATACTTATGGCTGTGTGATATTTCAGTTTTTCTTTTTTAATAAATCTGCAAAAAATGCAACAATTCCGTTTCTTTTTCTGTCAATATGGGGTGCTATGTGTAAATTCGTGAGGAAATTTTTTTTACAAATGATTTTAGCAAATGGTTGAAATATAACAGAGAAAAATATAAGGGGGTCTGAATACTTTGCGTACCCACTGTATACACACACATTTCCCATACCCCTTATCCTTTTATATGCACATACATACATATATACACACATATTTATATGTGTTTGATGATGGGAAACATTTAAGTGTGACAAACATGAAAAAAATTAAGAAAGGAAGGGGCAAAACACTTTCACACCACTGTGTATGTTTTTGAGTGGCAATTAAAAAGCTCAAGGGTTCAGTAAACTAATTGTTAAGGGTAATGTTGTAAGATGAGTATGAAATGATTGTTTAGGGATCACAGTTTGTGCTATAGTTACTGTTTAAATTATGAATACCGGCAAGTTTTTTGTGGGGGTGGTTGTGTCAATCCCTCACATTTTCGCTTTCCACTATTAGCAACACCCTTCAAATGACTCAACAGTGAACTTGTGACCTAAGATAAATTCACTTACTATCCATATGCATTTCATATTTTAAATGTTAGAAATTTAGTTTGTATATTATTCAGTGATTCTTTCAAATACCACTCGAGGGTGCCCGCGTACCACTAGAGGTATTCGTACCACACTTTGAGAATCGTGGTTTTAGACTAGTGATTTCCAACCTTTATGGAGCCAAGGC